>NW_028220059.1:0-12526 GCF_045865225.1 Trachurus japonicus | reverse complement strand
ACACACACACACACACACACACATGTATGCAATGCACCCATGTGCAAAATCACATGGGCACACACATTTAGAAGTATGATCTTTCACCAGCTCCTCTCTTCTGAAACAATTTCTTCATTCCCTGCCTCTTTCCAGCCCCAGACCACTTACAGCACCTCTATTTCTCTTTATTTAGCCTGTCCACATTACCAAGGAGGGACTGGGTGTGTGTGTGTGTGTGTGTGTGTGTGTGTGTGTGTGTGTGTGTGCGTGCATGCGTGTACATGTGAGTGTGTGTCTGTGTCCTTGTGTGTGTGTTCCACCAGAGTGAGTTGATGGGTTGTGATAGGTCTCGGGGAGAAAGCCAGACCACAGCAGTTAACACTGACCTCTCCATTGCTTTCTCTCCACCTCCCACACAACACCACCACCTGTCTGTCTCATTGTGTCTCTCTATAGGCCTCTTTCACTGTCTGTCTCACCCTGTGTGTTTTACTCTCAACATAGTACATCACGTCTCCCTCGCTTCGTCGTCCTCTGCCTCTCAATTTCTGCTTTCTCCTTCACACTTTCCGCACCATCTCTATTTTTATTATCATCACTGGTCCTTCTGTTTTAGGTGCATGCCGGATAACGGAAAGTTTATATTTTATCTTCAGCTCTACACTTCCTCTCTCTCTCTCTCTCTCTCTCTCTCTCTCTCTCTCTCTCTCTCCATTGTCCCTTTCTTCCCCCCAGGTCTTACTTCTTTTAATCCTAAAGGCTGCTTCACACTGTCCAAATGCAGTGACTTTGCAGGTTCAATCCATGTCACACTGCACAGTGGGTCTCAAAATCTTTGTCAGTGGTATATCCAATATATTCAATTACAGCATAGTACTGTATGTTGTAAACAGAAAAAATTCAATGTTATTTTTTGAAAATCTGTGGAAAAGAACTTGCTTTTTTTTATTTTTTGCTTTTACTTCACCTTATTTACCCTAAGAAAGAATCCACAGCTGTGTTATGAACCCTGTGAGGCTCTAATTAGGCAGAATTGTGCTTTGAGGTAAATGCTACCGCCAGTAAGATTAAAGGCTCAAAAAGATGATGCTAACATGCTGATGTTGTCTGGTGGGAGAACTGCCAATTTTGCAAGTATCGACACTTTGATGCCATTAAATTGGTTGAAATTTTAACCTGGTGATGGTGGTGGGAACAACAAAGAGATTACAATTCATCCAGAGAGAGACACAGATGCATGTAAGCTACCTCATAACATGGTAATCCATTAGGGAATCACCAAAATTGTTATGTTTCCTCCGCTCTGGACAGTGGACTCTGCACAAAGAGATATTTTAGTCCAACCCAATGTGCTGGACACCAGATGATCAGCAGACCAGCATCTCATATATAGGGAAACTATGCAAGTCCAGTCGGTTTTCCGCTGTTTAGCTAGCCCACCACGAAAGCTGGGACACTGGGTCGCTGATCTTGCAAGGTTTGTTTTCGGCCAAGAGACGCAGTAGACAGAGAACCTTGATTCTCCCTGTAACAACTAATTTAACCATCACGATTACTCTGGAGCTGTTTAATTAAGGTAAAAAAAACGTGCATAGTTCCTCTCTGAAAGCTCAATCTCTGTAGCTTTAAGTCAACCAGGCATTGATTTGACTGACAGCCAATGATTCCATCACCTTTTTTCACATGCGTCAACTTTTGTTAAGGGAAGTCCATAATTACGCAGTGTGAGGGGCCTTTATTCTTCAGTTCTAATCAACTGCAGGTTGACCTTGAGATAAAGAATCTGCTCTCTCCAGATTGCCTCCAATCGTCCTTGCTATCATCTCCCTTCCCTCCATCCTGTCAACCCCTCTATTCGGCATCACTCAGTACCACTCTCTTCATTTGGCACTCTCCCCTTCCATCTGTTTCCCCTCCTCTACATTTGTCACTCTCTCACTCTATTTCCCTGACTTGATCACTGCCCCCCCCTTAAATTGTCTGCCCTCCAATCCACAGCTCCCTTTTCTGTCCATTACCCCCTCATTTGTGCATTCCACACTTTCTTATCTATCTGAATTCATCCTACAATGACTGTCTAAATTTAAACTTAATTGTTATATGCTTCTTTCGCCCTCTCCCCATGTCTCCATTTCGTCATTGGCTTCTCTTGTCCTTTATTTTTCTAGTCTGTCCTTCCTCCCTCCATGTTACAGCTGTAATTTCTCCTTCCTCCCACCCCTCGATCTGCTTGCCTCACTTCTCTTCCCTCACTCTCTTCCTCCCACCTGCCTGCTCATTGCCAGCGTCCACTGCACATTGTTAAGCACTCATTCATTTATATGCTTATCCAACCCATTCCTGTGTGTGTGTGTGTGTGTGTGTGTGTGTGTGTGTGTGTTTGTCTACAGTGATAATGAGGGGGCTGGCTGATCTGAACTTGCAATATGACCCTCACTCAACCCTCACTGATAAAACAAAACAATACATAAGAAAACGTCCATTCACATACACACTATACTGCAGTGAGGTGTGGCCACTGTCACACATCATATATACTGTGGTCCATTCCTCAACACTTGACTTAACCCGCTCCTCATTACTGTGCAATTTAACCGGCAAATCTGTTTTTTCAGTGTTTCATCCAATGCTTCCAGTTGGATTTTCACCCTCCCATTCCCCCACCCATTCTTTTTTATCCTCGTCAACTCTGCTTGTTTGTCTCTCTCCTTTTTCGCCCTCAACCATTTATATTTTTCTATTTCAATTGAACTGTTTGCAAAGGTTACCGGATTCCCCAAGAAATACTGCAACGGATGAAAATCTAAACTGGATATTTTAGAGAAAAGGTTAACAGTTTTATCATGTATCAGCTAGCAGGTCATTTGCAATAGTAATAAGTCATATGGTTGAACTGATACAATCAGGATGTTTCTGGAAAATTCGACCTATGCTTACTGCTGTCCTCCTCTGTGCCTACTTTTATTGCAGCCTGTCTCTATCTCGGTTTCTTTCACTGCTCCTCTCTTTCTCCATGGGCCCTTTCAACTTTTAATTAATTCACTGAATGCTTTCTGGCATGACATGTAGATCCCCCATTTTACCAAGTGCATTCACTAAGGCTCACATTCAGGGTTGTGATAAGCACACACGATGGGGATTTATCTGCAAAACTGTGGGCGTTAGCATTCAGACACAAGTGCTTGTGAGACACCTCTGAAGCCGCATGTTCTGGGTGGAGTTTTTTTTTTTTTTTTTAAATGCACCATTAGATGAAAAATGTAGAATATGTACTACATGATGCCTGCTTTGGAGACAAAAATGGCCCAAGGACAGCAGCCACTGTGCGTTTTTGATTAGATTTCTATTCAATACCCACAATAAAGACAACAATTTCATTTAATTTACCCTAACTGATAGTGCATTCTGCACAGACAACCTCTTAAGCCTCAAGCCATTTTCAAATTAGAGCAGTGGATAATGTCATCCACTTAAGAAAAAAAAAGGAACTGTGTATTGTAGAGCTAATGAACGAAGAACACAGCCATTGTGAAGCCTACATAGACATACCACATAGCTGTATAGGTCTATTTGATGCATTTATTTTGACCTAGAGGACTTTCTTACTTTTTTTTGTCAAAGAAGCAACACAGGCTCAAAGAAGCAATGCATGTTGGCGGGAATGTGAGTAGCCTGCTGAGAGTGCCAGTAAACATTAAGTCACTAATTCCAAAAGCTTGGCAAGTGGACAGATATGTATAGAGGAGACTTGGTTTGAATGCTCTCAGATGAATCTCCACGACTCTGAGCTACAGGGAATACTGCTGTCATAGCGTGTTCAGACAGAGTCATTACTTCAATGCACAAACACAGAATTTAAGCTGATTTAATACCCTTCATTCCCTGATATAACAGGGTACTTTCTTTGTGTCAGTTTCTTTGTGGGCCTATTTTGTGTGCCTCAGGTGATAAAGGTGTTGGGAGCAATATGCAGCGGATGACAATCAATTTTCCTTATCATAATCAACAGGCTAGCAGAGAAGGATCAATGAGAGAAGATGTGGGAGCAGGGGCTGAAGGAACAAAAATGAATCACATCTGGTTATGGCAAGAACAGATAAAATTCATATTTACTTTTGTTATTTGGGTGGGGAGATAATATTGTGGAGCTCAAGGCCCACAGCACTCACAAAGCCCCCACCTATGTTCAATTCACTCACTTGTTTTCAAGAATAATATAATATTATAATTTAGCAACTCTGTATTCATAACTGAGTGAAAGGGAATTTTATTTTTTATAAGTGTGTATGTGCAGTTTTTTCTAAGTAAAAGGGAGGATCATAGGGTACAAATTTTAATAATGCTGGGAGGGCTTTTATGTAATAGATTAGATTCAACTTCCCTCCCTCTCTCTCCCAATAAATGTTCAATCTCTACGCTAGTTAATTTAAAATATGTCAAATTAGTTTTTGAGCAGTGCTAGTTTTTGATTTCCAGTCACATTGCAATAATTCCCTATCAACATGCATGCAATACAAGCTCTATTTGGAACATGCCACCAAAAACACAATTATCCTGGCAGAGACCATAATTAGGTATTTACCTAATATGGGTGGGGAATCAAACTCATTATTTGCCACAGTCAAAATGATGGCTTATTTAAAATTTGAGCACATGGAGAAGGAGAGAGGTACCACAATTACAATACAGGTATACAGCAGTCTGTGCCATCTTAGCATATTATTACTAATACTATCATTACTATTATTATGTCCTGCAAATCAATGCTTTATATCAATGCTCACACACTTGGTTAGTTGTATTACAATGTTCCTTTCTTGTGTAATATTCAGCTGTCATGTTCACTGGAGAACTGGAGGGACATGCTTGCAATTTTGTTATTTTTCCTTTTTTTAGTGCTAGATGCAGCAGGCTAAATATGTGCAGTATTAAAAAGACTGGTGCAAATTCCTCAAGGTTACCCACAGATTATTTCAGCTTTACCCCTTATTTTCCTCTTAATTTTCCCCCAAAGGTTAAATAAAGAGCCTGAAATCACTGTATTAGAGCTCTTCCCGCTCGATGTTGGACTGCCACCCGCTGTGCTCTGTTCGCAGCCCCTGGAGGCTCAGCTGAGAATCCAGGAAGAGAAGTTTGAATTACTTTAAAATCTATCCACAGCCCGCCTCTGAGACAGAGACTAAGTAGACAGAAATCCTCCTGTAGTGAGCACAAGTAAGAACTGATTTATGGATTAATGTGTGCCGACTGAAGCTTTGCTCATATCATAAATGTATATTTTCAGATATCTCTCTCGCTTAAATAAGTTTGCAGCTCCTTTTCCGATTTGGCAAAATGAAGTCAAGCAGCGGCTCTGTGACGACATTTGTCTCTTCGTACACATTCAGACCATAAATTTGATTTTGTTCGGTGAGTGATGAAGACAGTACTGCTCTGACAACAATGTGAGGGTGTCTGGAGGCAGTTATGAGGAGGGGCCCTTGCCTTCTTAGTTGAATATTTTGACATTGCAAGGACACATGAGTGTCAGTAAATCAAAGACGATGGTGAGACATTGTGAAGACTCTTTTGAATTCCTAACAGCATGTGGTAAGTGGTTGCATCATGCCTTTCCATAATTTTCTGGCTGCCTTTTTGTACTTTTAGCTTTTCAAGCCTTTCAACAGCTGTACTTTCACTTTTTTTTTTTCAATTTTAATTTATTTTTTAGTTTCATTTTGGTCTGGTTGTGACTGTAGTCATGCTGTTCCAGAACACTTATTCTTCTGTGTAGTTTGGAGATTTGTGGAGCATTTGAACTGACAGGGACAAGAAGAGCACTCCATCTGATGAAGCCTTGCAGTATTTTTCATTGTGTCTAAACCCCAAGAGCTCCAGCTCTTTTGCAAACCTTGGGCCAAGTTATAGAGAATGTAATTCAGTTCAGCCATAATGTCTTTGGTACTGTGCACAGTATACCTCACAGTAACATGATCCATAATTTATTTATAAATTCCTCCTCAGATTTCTACTTAACAGCAGCACACTAAACTAATCGTGTCTCACTCTCTCAGTGTGTCTCTGATGGCTCGGCACATCGCTTAAACTTTCTAACTCTGTCATTTCCCTCTGCATCTATGTGTCTGTCCTTTGTTTTGCTTTTCAGCTGCTTTCTGAGCTTCTGTGTCGTAAAGATTACAAGGACAATTGGCTTCTAGTTTGATATAAATAAGTATCTTCAAAATATTTGTGAAGGATATTTCAAATTTTTATTTAAAGGGACAACGAGGAGTTTTGGAAAAGCAAAGCGTTTTCACACTACATTTATGAGCCTCCACGCGCACCGTGAAATTCTTTGACCGCCGCAAGACAGACTCATGTTTTCATTCATCAAGAATTAAAGTCAGAGGTTCAAAGACGATCACATACCCTCGTAGTTCCGACCATAAACAGCGATTTGGCCGCGTTATTCTCATGACTCGCCATGAAACCGAAAGTAAAGACCACCACTAATAATAACAAAATAACGATAGAGACAAAACGATATATTTATCGAAAATGGGCCCATTAACAAGTGTGGGTAGCGTAGATTCATCCACATTAACGTGAGACTTTTTTATAACCAAATAGAAACTCCTCGTTGTCCCTTTCATGCAGAGGCCATTTTTGGCAATTTCCGCCTGTTTTTGTGTCACTGCAATTAAAGCTATATAACTACAGAAGTACTAATCCCACAACTATGGTTTATGGCTTAAATGAAAGAAAACCTTTGTCCCTTTACATCTATATCTATAAAATATTGAATTGAGTCATTCCATAAAAAAATTTGGCTTCTGAAAATACAATTTATTTATTGGCTACACCTGCAACGACAGGGGGTCATCCCTATGTTCCCACAGCCCTATGTTCCCTCAGCCCTATGTTCCCTCATTTCTAACTTTTGTCGTCACTGAAAATTAGGCCCTATGTTCCCTCAGCCCTATGTTCCCTCATTTCTAACTTTTGTTGTCACTGAAAATTAGGCCCGATTCCCACAGCCCTTTGGTCTCACCATTGGTTGGGTTTAGGCAATGAAGAAAGGAGTTGGTTAAGTTTAGTAAAAAGACCAGGTAGAGGCTAGACAGGCCAGATAGACAGAGTCCAGATAGGTAGAGAGAGTCCAGAGGGAACATAGGGCTCAAGACAAAACGATATATTTATCGAAAATGGGCCCATTAACAAGTGTGGGTAGCGTAGATTCATCCACATTAACGTGAGACTTTTTTATAACCAAATAGAAACTCCTCGTTGTCCCTTTCATGCAGAGGCCATTTTTGGCAATTTCCGCCTGTTTTTGTGTCACTGCAATTAAAGCTATATAACTACAGAAGTACTAATCCCACAACTATGGTTTATGGCTTAAATGAAAGAAAACCTTTGTCCCTTTACATCTATATCTATAAAATACTGAATTGAGTCATTCCATAAAAAAATTGGGCTTCTGAAAATACAATTTATAAAAAAAAAAAAAAAAACGAGTTTGAAATTTTTGGTGAAAAGGTGATATATCAAAATCTTAATTATAAAACAGGTTGAATTTTACATATATGGTTCACACACTCCCTGTCCACATTTGTATCAAATTTTAGGTTGATATGTAAAACTACTGAGGCACTATAGAGTTTTTCCAAAGAGTGTCCCTTGGCGATGTCCAGTGTGCAAAACCTGTCCAAAATTGTCCAATTTGGCTAAAATGCACACTGCAAGATTTTAGTGAGATTTTTTTTCCCCAACAGATAACCTATTTGGGCCAATCACATACTTGATGGCTTTTAGGAACACCAGTTACATAAGTAAAACGCCATTTGAAAATGTAATTTATGGGGATGGATATTTAGTGTCCAAAACCCATCCAAACATGAATTTACCTATTTTCGCCTGTATTATATTGTTATTTTTAGGGCTGTCATAGTTAACGCGTTAATCGTGATGAGATTAATTTAAAAAAATAACGCATTAAATTTTTTTAATCGCGGTTAATCGCGGCCCATTTTGTAATCTGCTGGACTGGAGGAGTGTCCCTCCTGGACACTGGAGGAGTGTTCCTCAAGGAGTGTTCCTCCAGTGTTCAGCAGTTGGCGGTAACGCACCTTCTTGCCAACTGACACTAAGCACCCAAGACGAAGAAGGAGAGTGAGAGCGGCACCAACGGAGCGATAGCTCTGGGCACCAACACGTCTGCCGACTTCTTCATTCAAACCGTCATGGAAAAAAATACACCTGGGCTTCTAAATGGGTCGTTTAGCTTTAAAAAGCGTCAAGACGGCTCAGTCGACCAAAAAAAGGTAGTATGCGCCTTGTGTCCGGCGGAATTTAACTATCACCGAAGCACTAGCAGTCTGAGCTACCACCTCCAAGCTAAGCATGCCGGTGCAGTCCAGGCTAGAGAGGCTAATAGCAAGAAGCTTCATCAAAGCTCTATGTTTGAGTGTGTGAGTCGTCGCCGACCAGTGGATGAAGCCAAGTTAACTACAGAGGTGGCGAAATGGGTGGCAGCGGACTGCAGACCGCTAAACATCGTTGAAGATGCGGGTCTGCGGGGCGTTCTTCGTTTGGCAACTGCCGATCCGTCATACACATTACTGTCGCGGGGAACAATCTATAAATGCATATATGACCTGTACGAGACTGACAAGTAAACTGGAACTCCTGAAAACTGCACATGCTGTCGCATTAACAGGGGATCACTGGACGTCAGTCAGCAACAAAATTTTTCTTGGAGTAACTGCACATCATATAGACAATGAATGGACATTGACATCGTTTGCTTTAACAGTGCAACATACAGAAGAACGACACTTTGCTGAAACATGTGCGCAGCATTTCACAGACGTTGCAGAGAAATGGGATATTGCAAAAAAGGTGACAACAATTGGCACAGACAGTGCAAGGAATATGGTTGCGGCAGCAAGACTTATGCCATATGAACACATGCCGTGCATTGCGCACAGTATACAGAGGTCGATTATCACGTCAGTCCGTGACAGTGGTTTGGAGACTGTGCTGGCAAAATGCCGCAAGCTGGTAGGACATTTTAAACATAGTCCAGCTAACGCTGAAGAACTGCGACGCAAACAAGTGGAGAGGGGGCAGAAAGAGGAACCTCTAATCCAAGATGTTACCACCAGGTGGAACTCCACCTTGAGCATGATTACTCGGCTTCACAGAAACAAAGATGCTCTCAGAGCTGCACTTGACCTCCATCAGCAGAGGAGCACTCCAGCCATGCTGACCGATGCCGAATTGGAGAAAATCAAAAAGTTTGAAATCCTCCTTGAACCCTGCAGGTAAGCTACTTAAAAAATAAAATAAAAACACAGTAATTTTGAATTTATGTGGTAGAAAATGCACAGATTATTGTCTCTTTAATAATTGGCAAGTAATTGCATTATTGCAACAAAAGTATGATGCTGTTGTTGTAGTTTAAGCTGTTGTGGTAGATAAAGTTGTTGTTCCTGTGGTGTGGTGGCAGGAGAAACTGTTGTATTTGATAGTTGTGCATCTATGAATTATTAGCTCTTAATAATTGCACTTTATTTTTCATGGCAGGTATGTGACTGAGCTTTTGGGTGGAGAACAGTACATATCCTGTTCGGTGGTCCTGCCTGCACTGTGCCATTTGATGCGGGTGATGGAATCTTCTGACGATGATCCAGCCTACGTGGTCCGGTTTAAACAGTCCTTCACAACTGACCTTTCAAAGCGGAAAGAAAGCACCAATGTCCGATGGTTGAAAGTGGCGACAGCGCTCGACCCCAGATTTAAAGATCTGAAATGCTTTCCCAGATCTGAAAGGGAGGGGGTCTGGGGGTTGATTAAAGAAGAGATTGGCCTGCAGCCTAACAAAGAAACAACAGAGACAGAACCACCAAAAAAGAAGATGAACCTCCTGTTGGTTGCATCAGATTCAGAAGATGAAGATGAGGCAGCACATGATGCTTGTGTTGATCGGTACAGAGCAGAGCCCTGCACCTCTATGGAAACCTGTCCAATGAAATGGTGGTCTGAGCATGCAGGGGCCTACAAAAGCTTAACACTTCTTGCTCAGAAGTACTTGGCTACACCTGCAACGACAGTACCATGCGAAAGACTATTCTCACTGTCTGGTCACATTGTACAAAAGAAAAGAGCAGCACTGTCCACTGAAAATGTTACCAGACTGGTCTGCCTTAGCAATTGGCTTAAGAAATAGGAGAAAAGTTAGCACTAACAGTTCAGAGTTATGAATCTGATGTGTCTAATGACTGCAGTTTTTCATTCATTTAACTGTCATTAGGCCCTGTTCTGTTTGGGCCTTTCAGTTTGTAATAACTAAGCAAAGTGCAAATCTCCCTCTTGTGTTACATATTTTCCATGATTTCAGGTGGGGGATTAGTTGTCTGAATTGACTGTTTTCCTTGGAGCATGCCATAATGAATTATACATGAATTTCCTGTTGTTATTATCCCATTCCTCAGCTTTAAGTTAAACATAATTGTATTTGAAAGAAGAAATAAAAGATAAAATACATTTTATCTTTGTGTTTATTGATTCTAACCAAGACACTTTGATAAGAATTGCTCTATATTTTTAATATAGAGATTAATCGTGAGTTAACTATGGAAAAAATGCGATTAATCGCGATTAAAAAAAGTAATCGTTTGACAGCCCTAGTTATTTTCCTTTATAACTCCAGAAGTAAACATCCCACAACCATCAGTGATGGCTTAAATTAACAAGGACATTTGAAATAGTTCATTTTGTCTTTTATTATTATTTTTCATTAAACTTGGGGCAATAAAAACACACTTTTTGTGGAGACTTGTATTGCTTACTTGTTGACACTAGGGGGAGAGGGAACCAAAGGAACCAGCTGGGTGCAGGTTTAAGCTTTGCCAAATCAGGGATCATTATACATCAGGTCACACCTTAGGGTCTCTCCTATTGGACCAAAAACGGTTTGGTCGAGCACATCTTCAGCTTTAAAGCCAGGGTAAGCTTGTAATTTTATTCAGTGTTTTAGTGGGTCTTTTATTGATGTTTGTCCGTATTTTTTGGCACTCGAAAATGACTTCCGGGTTTGTTTGTGTTCAGTGAGCAGGCTAACCTTTGATGGGATAAAAACGGCATTTTTGTTCTTTGCTTTCATTTATATGACAGTATACGATTTTTTGGTGGTGAAAGAAGAGGTGTACAGATCGTACATATATGTTTAAATCACCTTCGTTGTTGACGTGACGTCGCTTGTGGGCTGCTGTAGTCTGATATTGTTTGAGACATTTTCAGTGACTGTGAAAAAACCGTAGCACCTAGAAACTTCATTTTTTTTCTACACGTTGCCGAAAGTGTCCTTAAAAGGTCTGTGGTGGAGTTTTCATTACACCATGCCTACTTTTCGTTGTATTAAGGACGCCCTTCATGTGTTATTAATTTGGGACGCCGGCGTCCCAACCACTAGGGGGCCTGCGTGAACAGGTTCATTGTCTGAGATCCAGATCCTGTGTTTGTTGTAGTTTGTGTAATGCATAGGGCAGTGATCATCAACTGGCGGCCCGCGGGCCGAATCCGGCCCGCCGAACCTTCCAATCCGGCCCGCGACTGAGTTCTAATAGTTAAAAAGTAGCTATTATATTTCTCGGTCTCTGTTTGTGTGTGCCTGTAAGTCAATGCGCTGGGACACGGAGACACGCAGACACGCTCAAAGTGTGCGCCTGTAAGTCAATGTGCTGGGATAAGGAAACGCCGCGGTAACCAAAGCCCCGTGCATGAAAGTTTAGGGAGCTGGCTGGACTGCAGGGTTTCCCAGCCTGCAGAGGCGAGCTGCCGCCGCCTTGGTTAAATCGGGTGTGCACGGGCGGGCCATGTAGCGTCTTTTGCGCACTCAAACCCATTCAGTGTAGATGCGTGTCATGCACGTTCACAACCCAAAAACGATGCGGTAGCAGCGCATGTTTGATGCCACTCGGTTGTTGTTTTTTTGTGCACGTCCGTGGCGCACAGCTGCACGGACCTGCTTCTCCCTCCGGTGTTCAATTCAATTCAAAAAACTTTATTTATCCCCGAGGGGCAATTGTCCCGGTTCCCCCTCGGCCTGTGTCTCTCCTACTGTTTCCCACTGAGCTCTGACTGTGTGTGGAAAAACGTCGCCTCCGAGATGTAGAATGTGTATTATAGAAGAGAAACACTACTGACTACTCAGGACTACTGACTTGTATCATCAGAACCGATTGTCAGCCTCCTTTCATATTTAGGCTGAAAATCACAGGGCAAGTCAGCAGTGTAAAGCTCCAAGCATGTGGGAGTATCTGAAAGTCCAGCTGTCAAGATTTTTCATTTTATATCATACCAAACACCAAAGATATGTATTAATAAATATTATGAGTTTACAGGTAAAATAGAATATAAACAAATACATTATTAGGCAAAAGGGTGAATTTAATTTCAATCTCGGCCTATTTGAATGTCCGGCCCCCAAGGTGTCTGTTGAGAAAGATTCTGGCCCTTCAACAAATATAGTTGATGACCCCTGGCATAGGGGTTCACTCTG
>NW_028220058.1:0-42690 GCF_045865225.1 Trachurus japonicus | reverse complement strand
ACATTTTGGTCGGAAATGGTATGGCATGGCATGGTGAGGTGAACATTGTGAGCTAAACTGTAGTGAATTTTTTTAAAGGCTTTGGTAGGTTATTGAAAACATTAATTGACAAAAAGAACTTTGATTTTAGAATGTTGAAAACATGGCTTTCAGTAATGCTAGAAAATCAAAGACAAACCATGTGCTTTAGTGTCATGTGTGTGAATTTTAACAAACCAGTGAAAGAAATACTGTGTGCATATGTGCTTGCTGCACATGCTGTGCCTGCTGTGTCTCCTTGTGTACTAATGTAACTGCTTATCTTTTGGTCTCTTGTAATGTCCCCTTTCTGACCCATATCTATAATCCACAGATGTTGAACTCCTGCCTTCCGTTCCTCTCGCACTGCCTGTCTTTCCCTCATCTGTAGGCAGGTGCTTGTCTCCTGGTACTGACAAGGTAATGGAGAGATGGGATGTGCAGTGACTACCGAGTGACTGGCTACCCTTCAAATGCATACACAAAAGAATGAGGAGAAAGAAAAAGAAATAAGAAAATGAAGTGAGAACCAAGGGAAAATGATGTAAAGAGAAAAAGCATGTGAGAGAAAAATGTTGAGAAATGCAGCAGAGTGGGAACAGCAACTAAGACAAGGAGTGAAATGGAGACTCTCTGGGGATGGCAGGCAGGGAACACCACCAAGGACAATTTCAACATCAATAGCAAAAACCCCTTCGAGAAAACAGTCTCGTTGTGAGAGTGAGGTGGTTGATGCTGCTAATTGCCTATTTTCAGGTTTTGCTGTTTTAGCATCTGCATTTCCATACAAAGTGACTGACAAGCGCCAAAACCAGCACAAAGAAAACAAAACCGATTTTTCCCCAGGGAATTTCTGTTGATGTGTGTACGATAAAGTTGAAACTGTGAATAATTTATAAGATTTGATGGATGCTCCTGTCCACGTGTTTTCCAGGGTGGTCCCACACCTTTACCCCCAGGCTTTATTACAGCCAGCAGGTGTTAGACATTGCAATAATCCAATGGAGAAATGATTTCCTTTGAAATCAATACAAGATGTTCTACTGCCTGTGTCACATACAGGAGGGTGCAATCTACTAAGAAGAAGACTGTTTCTTTACTAGCTGGTTATAATCACCCTACAGTGAATTTACAATGGCTTTGATTCTGCTACCCTTTATTGAATATGTTCCAAATTCTGCATCATTATAGCTGAATGCAAACCACACAAGGGCAACAAATTAGGCTACATCTGTTCTCGTGTGAGACTGAACCTGTTTATTCTTCGTCATCTCTTGTTGCAGGAGCTGGTAGTGAACTGAAATGTGCTGCTTAGGAATTTGTGTGTTTGTGTATGATGCCAGGTTTCCTATACAATTAATGAACATTTGCTTGTTGTGTTTGTTACTGTCAGTCTGGGAATAGAAAGCGACAGGAAGACGTTGTTAGTTAGGGCCAGAGGACATGTTTCACAAAAATATAAGTTTATTAACAAGTCTCTTTAAAATATCTTAAAAAGAGAGAAGTTGGCGATGGATTAACTGACCAATGGGAATGCACCCAAATGAAGCTGCCACACTACCAAAGGGGCAAAAGAATCAAGAAGGGCTGGGCCATACCATGGGGGAAAGAAAACTCAAAATGGGGAAAATCCAAGCTATACACCACCTGTGCACTGCAAGAGGAATCATGTGAAAAACACCACCACCACCTTACCCACCGTCACTTGTGGCACTGCAGCGGAGTGAGAGGTGAAGCCCCAGAGCCAGCTACTGTATGGTGGCAAATAATAACTATGCAGCATGCCTACCTTAGCGATTGGACAACAAGACACTGACACGACAAGCTGGCATGGCACATCAACCAGATGAGAAGTGGAAGCAAGAGGTAGGAGTGACCACACACACCTGTCTTTATTGTGCGCAGCATGCCCAACAATTAACAACTTGGATGAACCAGCACAGCGCCATGCGGTGATCAGGAGAGAGATGGATCATCTGGTCACACACATAAACGGGAGCGTACCTATGTTCCCCGGGTCCTTTGTTCCCCGATTGGGGAATATAGGACCCTCTTTTTGAAAAAGGGTCCTATGTTCCCCGGTCACAATACATACTGGGGAATAGAGGCTGGAATCGGGCCGGGTACCCGCCCGGGTCGGGCAGCCCGCCCGGGTGACGGGCCGGGCTGAGTTTTTAATGAATTAATTCGGGCTCGGGTCGGGTCGGGCTGCACGGTGCGGACTGTGACGAGAAGCTACTGGAAAATATTGACGTTCTTGTAACCGGGTAGTTATGTCTCCAGTCTGATGTCGAGCGGACGAGCGCACAGCTGATGTGCTTCCATCCCAACAGACGCGCGGATTCAGTGTGGACAGAGGGAGTCAGATGTGACTGTCGGACGTTCACTCGCGTCGCATCAGGAGAAGCTGCGCTGCCGCTGTTTGTCGTCATTGAAAATAACGTGAATTTTGCATAATAATATTTCGGGTATCGGGCCGGGCCGGGCCTGGTTTTTAATTAATTAATTCGGGCTCGGGTCGGGTCGGGTCTGAAAGTCTCGGGCTCGGGCCGGGCACGGGCTTAATTTCCAGGCCCGATCCACCCTCTACTGGGGAACATAGGACCCTTTTTCTGAAAAAGGGTCCTTCTCACTCAAAAATATAGGCAAAGATATGCCAAGTCACTCACAACTCCACTTCTAGGTGGTACAAAAATTGCATGTTCCCCGGGTACTTTTGGGGAAAAGCGGGGAACATAGGACCCTTTTTTAGAAAAAGGGTTGGTAACGCTTTATATTAAGGTCCTTGTAATAAGCATTAGTTAATAGGTAATAAGGCTCTTATAAGTGATTACAAGATGCTTATTAACATTATTATGCATTTATAAGACTATATATGTATTAATAGACTCATAATAATATAGTTAATAGCAGACTATAATTGATTTATAATAACTTATAATAAACTTAGTTAACTGTTTGTTGATTCTTATGAACATTAATAAGATCCTTATGAGTATCTTATAATTGTTCATAATAACATTACAAACACATATATTGACTCAACTAGCCCAATCATTATGTCTTTGTTATGCCTTTATTAATCCTAAGGTATGTGTAATAAGCGTTAGTTAATAGGTAATAAGGCTCTTATAAGTGCTTACAAGTATTAATAGTCTCATTATAATATAGTTAATAGCAGACTATAAGAGATTTATAATAACTTATAAGAAACTTGTTAACTGTTTGTTGATGCTTAAGAACATTAATAAAATCTTCATGAGTATCTTATAATTGTTCATAATAACATTACAAACACATTGAGTGTAGCCCAACCATGATGTCTTTTTCATGCCTTTATTAATCTTTTTTGTTTGATTTATTAACATTAATATATACTTTATTGCTCATCTATTATAAATTAACTATGCACTTGTTAACAGTTAACTATGCTTTTTGCAGGTACTGGATCTAAAGCGAGAACAATGTCTTATTAATGCTGATAAATCTTTTATTGTGCATTATTATGCCCTTATTATCAGTTAACTATGCATTTGTTAACAGTTAACTATGCTTTTTGCAGGTACTGGATCTAAAGCGAGAACAATGTCTTATTAAGGCTGATAAATATTTTTATTGTGCATTATTATGCCCTTATTATCAGTTAACTATGCACTTGTTAACAGTTAACTATGCTTTTTGCAGGTACTGGATCTAAAGCGAGAACAATGCCTTATTAAGTCTAATAAAATCTTTTGTAATGCATTCATTAATGGTTAACAATGATTTTCACAACTTCCACATCTGTAATGAAACAATACATGTGGTCAAGGTTGATGAAATGTAAAGAAAAGATTGCATAGTAATACAAATGTTTCAACAGTGAAGCCCAACATTGTTTTATTCATTGCTGTCAAGTAAAGAGACATTTTACTGAAAATGTATAAAAATCTAAATCACCTAAAACAGGTAGAAAGCACCTTTAAAACATTTAGGCATATTATACAAATAATTTTAACTCAAAAAAGTGCAATTTTTGCAAAGTGCAACATGATTTTTATACTTAAAATGTATAAAAATAACCTAAAACAGGTCTTTGAAAAAAAGTACACTTTTATTTTTTTTAATTTTTAATTCCATTGAACATTTAACGCAGCTGCTCTTTTGCACTCTTGTTTGCATCAAAAGCAATTCCCTCTTCCTCTTCTTCTTGCCATCATCTGAGGTTGAGGAGCTTGAGGAGTCTGAGGAGGGGTCGGGAGAGAATGAGGATAGAGGAAATTTACATCTGAGTTTTCATAATGACATTTTTTTTAATGTAAAAACATAAAAAATAAAAGTCTCGATATATCCTGCAATAACACTTTACAGTTTAATTTTCAAGCATTTTAAATAGAGTCTTAATGTAGCACATTTCATTAAACTCAAACTCAAACTCAAATGACTGTGCTGAATGTACACAGCAGTAAGTAGGCTATCATGTACAGAAAAGTGTCAAGAACATATCAGACGGTGCACAACGAAAGAGAGAAGTTATATATTTCGACAATGTACATTGTATGTATATAAGCCTAGCTGGAGACAAAATAAACTACATTTTAATATAAAAACGTTCTCACTGATACACAGAGAAGCGCTTCCGTAGGGCAGCAACAGTCTTGAGGCGGCTAGGTCTACACTAGCTTCGGCTAACGTTAGCTATGCATGTTTGAGTTTGTACTAACTAGTTAGCAGCAGTTAAACTTACCAGAAGAGTCATCCTCCGTCTCACAACGCTTCCTCTTGTCAGCTGCTTCTTTTCGAGGCCCAGAATGGGTTTGAATTCTACTCGGGGGCAAAAATGTTGGGCAACTACCTCCATTTTACACATGGGCATGTGTTAAGCTATCAGCTGCTAGCTTAAACCGGAACTTCCGGTTTTGCTGTTTGCCTTCAAAATAAAAGCGAAAGGGTAAAATGTTTCAAGTGAGAAGAAACTCTACAAGTCTGCTCTTCTCCTCCGACGCACCTTTCTGAAAACCAAAATCAAATGCATAATAAAAGATTTATCAGCCTTAATAAGACATTGTTCTCGCTTTAGATCCAGTACCTGCAAAAAGCACAGTTTACTGTAAACAAGTAAACTTATAATACGTAGATGAGCAATAAAGTATCAAACAAAAAAAAAGATTAATAAAGGCATGACAAAGACATCATGGTTGGGTTAGATTGATACTCATGAAGATTTTATTAATGTTCTTAAGCATCAACAGTTAACAAGTTTCTTATAAGTTATTATAAATCTCATATAGTCTGCTATTAACTATATTATAATGAGACTATTAATACTTGTTAGCACTTATAAGAGCCTTATTACCTATTAACTAACGCTTATTACACAGACCTTAAGATTAATAAAGACATAATGATTGGGCTAGTTGAGTCAATATATGTGTTTGTAATGTTATTATGAACAATTATAAGATACTCATAAGGATTTTATTAATGTTCATAAGCATCAACAAACAGTTAACTAAGTTTATTATAAGTTATTATAAATCTCTTATAGTCTGCTATTAACTATATTATAATGAGTCTATTAATGCATATATAGTCTTATAAATGCATAATAATGTTAATAAGCATCTTGTAATCACTTATAAGGGCCTTATTACCTATTAACTAATGCTTATTACAAGGACCTTAATATAAAGCGTTACCAAAGGGTTCTATGTTCCCCAGTCCCATACAAAGTGGGGAACATAGGGATGATCCCCACATAAACAACCTCAGTGATGTCATTGTCATGTCAGTGGTGTTAAGGTAAAAACATACACCTGCTACTGTGCACCAGTAAGTCCTGCTATACACTTTGAACCAGTTGGCATCATTGTGGCCCAGCTTGCATCTGGAATCAACTTGAGAGCCTGGATGACTGAAAGCCTTCAAAGATCTGGTTGGTGTCACTGCAACATCAGCAGGTCCACAACACACTGTAACTCAGTGTAGCGGGTTGCCATGGACTCTGAGGTCTTTCTTGTGTTATATCACTCCAGTCCTCACCTAAGAGCCTCTCCTGCTATGACTCACCAAACAACATCTTTTCCAATATCCAATGATGCTAGTTGCAGAGGCTTGTTTTTTTCCCACTTCAGCAATGAGTTCCTCTTTCTCCACACTGTGACAGCTACCATGGAATAAGAGAAAGATGTGACTTCACCAGAATAGAGCACAATTCATCGTCCAATAACCAGGACAAGGCAAGTGAGCAAGCAAGTCTCAAAAGAGTGCTGCTATAATATGGTGGCTATGCTGGGGGCACCTGTGAGTTTTGGACTGTAGTTTGACTAAAGCTGTTTATCTATTATCTGGGAAGTTGCTGCTAGTTAGAAAGAATGACTGTGTGAGACTGATATTGAATCCAGTGCATTCGTGTGTACCTGCATAGGGTGTCTAGATACATCAAAGCAAAGGACAAATGTGTTTTTAAAAAACTCCATTCTGGGGCGGTGTGTGGCGCAGTGGTTAAAGCGGCCGCCCCAAGAGGCTACAGTCCTCAACGCAGGCGTCCCCGGTTCGAATCCCGCGTCGGGCAGACCCTTCCTGCATGTCATTCCCCCTCTCTCTGCCTCCCCCTTTCCTGTCTACCTCACTATGTGCTATCAAATAAAGGCAAAAAAGTACTTAACAATACTAAAAAAAAGAACTCCATTCTGTCCTCAAACTCGACCACACACACTGGCTACACTCCACCCTAATGCTGGTCTTCAATCCCCTTTGGTCTCCAATTGCATTCACTTTGTGTCCCAGGTGTGACTCTCTTCCAGATTTGATTACCAGAATGAAAAACCAAAGTGCCCTTGAGTACAAGAATTAAAAACCACTGAACTAGAAATCTATTCAACATGTTACCTGGAACTCACCAGAGACAACTGTCTGCCAACTTCTCAGCAGCATTTGTAAGTAGAATTACTCTTGAGACCCACCTCAAGAAAAACATTATGAGTTGAACTGGACAATCAGCAGGCTGTGTCTTAGCCTGACCCAGCAAGAATAAAAACAGATTTTAAAAAAAGAAAAGAAAAAGAGTTGCAGGGACACGTGGTCTCTGCCTTCACTTAAGCTTAAACTTAAGGTTTAAGGGTGGCATGCCATACATTTATATATGTATATATATACACACACACAGTGGTGGCTTATGGTCTTTCAAAAAGGAGAAGCTCATTTTCAGCTAACATCATAAAATGTGTCCATGTAAAATGATTCCATGCTGCCCCATTGAAGTCCTTTGATGACAAGGTTCAACAGGTTTAATGCACTGTGACGCTATGGAGATTTATGAGAAGACAATCGTATCAGTCAGTTAAGTAGCTGACGTAACAAACTCATTTTAGGAGTGAACATGTTATAATGCATTTTTAGTGAAATGAAAACACAACAGTGCATATTTGACTTTTTTTTTGTCAGTCTTATACCAGACATGATGATTTAAGACAAGATAACAATTGTTTTATGCATGCAATCTGTGCCAATTATGAGCATAGTATTATGATTATCCCCTAAAACTACCAATGATCATCCCATATTACACATTATTATTATACACATTATTCTCAAACAGTATACACATTGCTGAAACATTGGCTTGTACTCAACAACATGTGTCCTGTCTGCTGTATTCAAGAGAGGGTAAGTGGTAAAACCCGCTTAAACCTGTCCATACAGTTCCCAGACAAACCATCAATAACCCACCATCACCACTGGGAAATCAGCCTTGTGGACATTGCTGCATTTAGCCTTTTGGCTTGTGCTGTTTGAATGCATTCTTGTGTTGGATGTAGCACTCATTCTTGTATATTTAACCTGTTTTGAGTGGTAAAGAACCACCTCTAGTTTATGCTGCTTTGAGCTTTAGCCAAGAAAGAATCCATATTAAGCCATATCTTATGTAACCCAAAAGCAGGTTTATTTGAGTGCTTCCTGCAATTCAAGGGTATAATACTGCACAGTTTATTGTTGACACTTACCATTTCACTTTATTTGTACACACAGAGCCAATGGCAAAGAAAGAAAGGCAAAAGACTCTTTGCATCTGTAATGTCATGACACAGAGCATTTTTATTTCTCAGAGTGCACACTCCCTGTTCTCGGTCCCCTACTGCACATGTGGTTTAAGATGACACACTCGCACACTCTCGCTTAACACAGCCAAGTCATCAGGTGTCACCATCCTAAGCTCACTTTGTTCTCATCATTTGTGTTCCTCTATGCTTTGACTCACTTTCAAGTTGAATGGATTAAATTAATTAGCTCACACCTGTCATCACCTTACACGGGTTGTGGGGGCAACCAGGTCCTGGAGAGAAACAAGTCAGCAGCAGTGTTTTAATGTTACCTTTTGATAACATTCCCTCACATGTATGTATCATGTACGTTTTCTATATATCAAAGACAGGGAGAAAGCTCTCTCCTCCAGGGCTGTGCGCTCTCTTTGACATTAAAGAGAGCTATTAGTAGGAATTGCATAGAGGGAGTCATTTTAACACAGTAACCTGGGTATATAGAGATAAACGGTTTAGCCGTGACTGTCATTAATGAAGACAAGCTCATTTCAACTCAAATTATCAACGCCTCTCAAACCATGAAAGCTGCCTTCTTATGGTGTGCGTGTGTAAGTGTGTGTCTGTGTGTGTTCATGTGCATGTGCATGTGTTCTAATACCAAATGTCCTGACAAGGATGGAGAGAACTGGAAATTTCATAACTGGTAGGCAATGTTGTTGGTATAATGGTAGCAGCTAAGTGTTTTATACATTTAGAGTTCAGTTTAAGGCAATTTCAGACATTAAAGCACAAGAATTAAACTAATTGTGTATTCCAAAGGCTAAACTGACTGGATTTGCCTGTGCAAACCTCAACACAGTTGAGTATTTTATTTCTCCTCTTCAATAAAAACGTTCCCTTGGTAGTTCCTCATCTTACTTTCAATTCAAGTTGTCATTTGTGGAGCTCAGGACTATGAGGCCCAGGACTCATATTGGTTTAGAACAGGTAATGTGATGGAATGCAGAGGCCCTGATCCTGACAGGTCTCTGTCTTCTACCAGAAGGACAGAACAAGAAATATGGAATAGCTGACAGAGGTCAAACATGCCCTCCACAGGGTGATAGCATTTTCCATCACCGCTCTAACCAAAGTGCCACAACACTCTCTGAATGATTTTGAGTGACTGGTACACGCGCTCACCAGAGCCAGGCTCGTTTTTGTTCATGCATTCATCCATCTAGCCCTCCTGCTGTTCATCCATTACATTCACTGCTCAGTTTTTTAGACATCACCTTGCAGCTGATGTTGTAGGGATTTTTCATTTATGTGCACCTTGCTGATCACAGGTGCCAATGTTTGCAAAACATCATAAAACCAACTCTGGGGATTGCTGTCGAAATGTAATAAATAGTGGATTCAATTTCAGCACCAGTATCTTTGAACTACACTTGTCTGGCCACTGAAACAAACAAAATACGTATTCCATTTCTTAGTCGTAGTGTTGTATCTGTCTTGCAATTCAAGATTAATCTTACCTTGACATTCTTGATGAGATCATTTCTCTCAATATTTCAATCTTTGCATAAGCCTTCTTCTTACATGTACCATTTAATCAATTCCATTGCTTCAAATTATCCTCTACAATCGTCCAAAAAAAGCTTGCACAGGAGAAACCATCTTACAGACACAAAGGTGGAATCACTGTCTTTATCTGACAGAACCCCTGCAGAGATTCTTTGATTTCAGTGGCCAACACACACATGCGCACACACACTGCCACTGACATACTGTCAATCCCTTTCTCTCAAATTCTACATCGTGGTGATGGTCCAAACGTGACTGTGTCTTCAATTGTGGTTTTTGAAATGTGAAATTTCATGATTTGCATTGCATAAAAACGACTATTTTCCTCAAATCTGTTGTGGAAATAATACGTCCATTTAAATGAAAATTTGCATGGCTGTAATTACAAGCTAATAACTCTTGTTTTCATTTTATGAGGGGCATGCAGATGGATTTTGTGACTTGTTCTGTGGAAAGTGTGAGGATGCTTGGGATATGCTATGGGCTGAAGTGATTATGAAAGGTTTCATTATCAGTCTTTTGAACTTTTGTAGGGAATAACTTTTGACTGTGACTGCTACCCCAGCTCAACAGGAGACCAAGAGTATAATTAATGAAATGCCTCTCCAGCTTGCATAACTTTTATGTCCAGGCACATCGCAACAGCTTGGTCTATGCTGGACTATTAAACATGCCAGGGCTTTGCGCTAAAGCTTCAACAAGCCTCAAGCGCAGAACTAGCTGTCCAAGCAAATTTTACAGATAAAGAAGTTGAGGCAATGCTGGTTCTCTCGAGTCATTTTCACCCCAGCCCTTTAAAATTGTTTGAGTTACACTAATTGGAGCTAAATAAGGTCAAATCTTGTAATGTGCATCTGATTCCAGAGGGGAAATACAGCGTCTGGGGTGGCAGCAGAGACTCGAACTTTGTCATATCTGATTATTTCTGTCTGTCTGTTCCCGCGAACAAGGCTCATTATAACAGTCTCGTGGTCTGGCTGGACCGACTCTGATTCTGAGATTGGAGGAAAACAACACCCTGGCTGTTTGAATTTCTTTCAACCAATCACAATCGTTGTGGGCGGTGCTGGGGGGGAGGCGTTGGCCTTGCTAGCTCACTGAAGACGATGTCAGCAAAGAAGCCAGAACGTCCTTTTTGGATAGCAAATGGCGTAAACATACTCTATGAATATCTTTACAGTCATATCAAAATATCTGTGGTATCTGTAATATCTGTATCCTGTTAATGTTTCCTTTCTCCAAGGGGACAGTGAAGACTGCAACAGGAAGGCAGGACTTCCGCCGGGTGGCTCGTTCTGGCCAATAAGGCTATAATCGCAGCAGTGAACTTCCTCCAGCTCAGACTATTACAACAGTAACGTGAACATTTAGAAGCACATCTGTGGCCCAGTCTTAATCCATGATTCAAAGAAAATTACTTTTGCATACATCTATTTTGGTCGTCTTGTCACCACCAAAGCTTTCTGCTGTTGGAGTGACTCTCTTCAGCAGGTTTTTCACTGCACTAAACACATTGCTAGACCACTGGAGGATTTTAAAACCCAGCAGCAAAAAGGGGACATCTCAATACTTAATCTATCTACCAACTTCTTGGCAGCCAAATGGATGACAACAAGCTCTCCAAGCATCTGGTTGCACAGAAAAACGTCTCCAGCACATGGTCACACATTGTCTCTGCTCCGCAATGTGTTGCTGGCCACAAATAGCAGACAAGAGGCTACAATTTGTGATGAAGGGTTGAATTTATAGTTAGACTGAAAAGGAGTTTGTTTGTTTTTTTGGTAGAAGACAGAATGAAATATTTTGGCTTGATGTAATGGCATGCTCATGGCAATATAGCAAAAGTGTGGATCATATCTGTCGAGGTAGCAGTGATTGAAAACTGTGAGATGCCTGCATATAAAAAAGAAAAAGTGTTGTCCTTACTGTTCGCTTTCTTCAGCTCGGTTGCAGAACCCTTGAATTATATGCCCATACAGCTCCTGAACCTCAGCAGACTGCTTTCTCTGCTGAGTGAGATTTGCATTTCACAGTCACGACATGCCAACAAAGGCAATATACTGTAATCCCATTAGACCAGTCTCTAATTTTTAACCCCTTAAGACAGAGAGGACAGTACTTACCGTCTCTTATGTTGTGATATGTTACAACCAGAGGTGGGTAGTAACGCGCTACATGTACTCCGTTACATTTACTTGAGTAACTTTTTGGATAAATTGTACTTTTAAGAGTAGTTTCAATGGAGCATACTTGTTACTTTTACTTGAGTATATTTCTTCAGAAGAAGCGGTAACTTTTACTCCGTTGCATTGAGCTTCATTCCGGTCGCTACTCGCTACTTTTTCTTATCGATACAATGTGCAAATTGTTTTGTTTTAATGAGATACTTCCGAGCCTCTGTCACATGACTGCGTTTCACCAATCAGACGTTTGCCTCCGTGTAACCAATCAGACAGAGCCAGACAGTCACATGACCGCACACAAAATCTCTTCGGTAAACAGGGACCGCAGGAGGGGTGTCAGTATCTCTGCAGCTGAAACACCACGTTGAAGAGAAGCGATCCAAATCTCTGCTCTTTCAGCCCGAAGGAATCTCTATTAGCAGCTGTTTGGTACCTCGAGGTCACATGATGAAGCTAATCTAGACGAGCGCTGAGGCTTTTCTCATGTTGTTAAATGATGAATAACAAATCAGATTAAACACAGCTGAGTTTCTAATAACAAGCATTTGAAACTCTTAAAAAACCTTAAAAAACCTTTGAACTCTAACTGAGCTGTTAAAATTCACACATAATATAACAGCAACAGGTTCAAAGCTACAAGGTGCAATATACCCGAATTACAGAAAAGCACTTCTCTTCTGACCGTCTGAATGTGAATTTGTACATTGCTAGGAACAAGGGGGATTCACTGAATTGATTGAAAATACGATGCCTTTGTGTTTGATGCTGCCCATCTGCTGTGATGAGAGCAAGTTGGTAACTTGGCATTTGCGCTGATACTGGTGCAAGCAAGTCAAGCATAATAGCAGGTGGGATGCATAATATGCTGAATACATTTAATTAGACTTTTTGATTTCACATTTAGCAGTATTTTTAAACTTCACAATCCTTTTATACATTTTAAATACAAACATAGGCTAAACATAATCCCTCCACAGATTGACTGTGAGGATCCAATGACACCGCCCTCTCCGTGGTGTGCACAGCCTGTACCTGGGCTGTATCTGGAACAGGGCAGTAAAATACATGTGACTGTGACACGGATCTGCCAGTTTGGAGGCTGATTTGGCTCAGAGTCAGCTGGTACCTGAGTTGTCTCAAAGGCTTTCTTGCTTTGTTTCAACAAGCTCAACTGTGAAACCAAGGAAAAAAGAACATTCAAGTTTTCTCAGTGGGACCAATACAAGAGGTAGGCTACATTGATGAGCTGACCTCTATAAGCCAAAATGCTATCTTCTACATGAATATGCAAAAAACAACCTTCTATTTTCCCATCTCTTATTCAAGGCTCAGACAGGTGAAATGCTGAGGTGAGGTGAGAATCTGGATGCGAGTTGCTGGTTGTCTCTGCATCAGATTATCCTCATCCATTTCCTTTTTCTCCTACAACTGTCAGTGCTTACAGTGAGTTTTTTTTTTTTTTTTTGGCTGATACAGAGCCACACAGACAGACTTTCACAGCAGACACATTAAAACACACAACAAAAGTGTGACCTGGAAGCAGGTGATAGGGCATGTGGTGGAATCCAAGATGTTTTACATGTGCTTTTATTTTGAAGGACACGTTGAGACGCAAACAGGAAGTTAAGAGCAGAGCAGCAGCTTAACAGATAAGCTAGTGAGGAGTTCCATGTTGTGAGTCCTGCTGAATAAATGTAGGTAACTTAAAAGTCTCGTCTGTTGGCATTCATTGTGGAAGAACACGACATGGTGTCAGAACTGCGGCAGCGGTAAGAAGCAGAGGAAAAGCAGCGGGAGAGTACTTTTTTTTTTTCCAAGACTCGGAGTGGAAAAATGACGTCCGACGGTGGCGCCGCTGATGTGGCCGTCGCACAGGCTCCCCAGCTTGCAGCTAACCCTGCTAACCCACCTCCAAGTGCAACGTTCACGATTCAACCTCCAGAAGCATTCGACTTCTCAAAACCCCAGGACTGGGAGAGGTGGATCAGAAGGTTCGAAAGACTCAGACTGGCTAGCAACCTGCATCTTAGCTCTCAAGCTAACCAGGTAAACACGTTGATCTACTGTATGGGGGATGAAGCGGACGATATACTGCGGGGCCAAGCTTTATCCGACGCACAGAGACAACAATACGGAGCAGTAAAAGACTCATTTGAAACATATTTTGTGCCCAGGAAAAATGTAATTTATGAAAGGGCAAGATTTAACCAACGGGTACAACAGACTAATGAGACAGTGGACTCCTTCATCACTGCTTTGTATACCTTAGCTGAAAACTGTAACTATGGTGCACTTCACGACGAGTTGATAAGAGACCGCCTGGTAGTGGGACTCGGAGACACAAGTCTAGCAGAGAGGATGCAGCTGGACAGAGAGTTGACCTTGGAAAAAGCGCTCAACATGGCACGTCAGTCGGAAGTGATCAAAAGACAGCAAACAGATCTCAGGGGAGAAGCTAAAGGTGAAATTGATGCAGTGATGGCAAAGCATAAGAAACAAAAGCAGCCTACACCAAAGACATTGTATCAACATAAACACCTGGACAGCCTGTGTGGATTACTGATACCAAGACTCAAGGCACGGTGGTTTCAACCCACTCCACACCCCGCTCTTATGTACACTGTAAACTGTAATTGTATACCTTACTTAAAAAAAAAAGTGACCATAACTCGTTCCAGCTTACTGTGTTGACTATCCTCGCCTAAACTTAGTAAAGACAACTTTCTACTGAGGCAAGTAATCAAACTCATCAGCTGCAAGTAATCTGTACTTAGAGGTTTGAGTGAGCAAGACGCATCTGCATCACCAGCAGCAACTCGGCATCATTCGGCAGCTCTCGTTGACCGCACATGCGCAGTTGCCCACTGACGAGTGACGACGTGCTTTGAATGAAGCGGTAAACCGTCAACAAGAAGGCGGTTGCTGCAGCTAAGCGTCACGGTAAGTTTCACTGTCTCTGTATGTAGCAAACTTATAGTAGTTATCTTTGCCAGATAATTTATCCGTAAGTCCAGGTTTGGAGGTTAATTATGTTTAATGATTTAGCCATGCCTGGGACTCTCTAGTCGAAATTCTAATGTTTATTTAGTGGCGTACTTTTGTTGTTGCTGCGAGTCGGTCGGTCCTTTGCAGTCACATGAAAGCTAAAGCTAACCAGCCCCTCACGTAACGTTGCTCGATTTAAAACTCTTTAATTCAAATACAAATACAAATTTTAGGGATAACTGGAGTTTCAGCAAGCACAGCGTGCTTATTAACGGTTGAAAAAGCAACGGTGCTTATCTTTTAGGGACACTCTTCAACTCGGCAAGCATGTAGCCTAAATAAAAAAGAAAGAAAAAAATAGTTTGTCGTTGTCCATGGCCGATTTCTTTAACATGGCGGAGATGTTTTAAGTTTACTGTTGTCTCTTTTTAAACTGGTCGCATAGCGTGTATGTTTCAGTCAGTGACAGTAAAGTAATAACTAACTGAGAAGTCACAGACACACTTACCACGCATGATGCACATGAGAATATCCATAAATCCATCCGGAACAGGATGATAGTGTCACTCTTAAGAAATTCAAGATCTCATCAGTCATCAATCCTCTCTTCTTTGTCACGTTTGGAAACTTTTTCATTGAAAAAATAGTAGGCTAATCCAGTGTCGTCTGCTTCAGCCAACTCTGTTTACCTGCGCACAGCTGATAGCAAACAGCTGATAGCACACAGCTGATAGGATTGGCTACTGTTATCAGCTGTGGCCCACGTGACAAGCAAAAGCATCATGGGAAATTGAGTCCTTATTTCTCATAACAGTAGAAAACAAAAAACTTTTAAATGAATGAGAGTAGAGATGCAACTATCAACTATTTTTATTGTAGACAATAATGACACTTTTTGAAAAAATTGCAACAAAAAAAGAAGAAAAATTATTCACAAAAAGTTGTGGAAAAACTTAGTGCTGATGCTTCGAAGCCCAGAAAATTATAATCTGTCCAGCCCCAATCTATGCTTGTTGTGCTATGACTTAATTAAAGTTTAATTGATTGATTTGTTGTTTCTTTTGTAGGTTTCTGAAGACAGACACCTAGCTATGCATTGGAAGTGTAAGTACTGCTTGTTTTCTTCTGAAAAGAGGGCTCAACTATTCAAGCACTACCGCTTAAAACATGGAAGCTACGCAAGAACCACTCCAATTCCATGCCTACACACAGATTGTCTGTGTTCATTTAAGTCATTTAATGCCCTAAAAGTGCATTTAACAAGAAATCACTCGCATGGAGATGGGCAGACGAGTGGAGCTGATGAAATCCCTGTAATATTCAATTGTCCTCTTTGCAATTTTGAAGAACCCTGCACAGAACTCATTTTTTTTTCCCATTTGCGCCAACATCTTAAAAATAAGGAAACTGTGAATTGTCCATATGAAAACTGCATTTTTGAGAGCAATGTCTACTCAACATTTAATGCTCATAAATGCAAAGACCATCGGCTTCCCAGTCAGAAGCGATTGAAGCCTGACATTGCCATGCGCAGCACACCTCCTGATTCAGATCCAGGCGTGTCACAAGATGTGCAAGAAGTTGAAGATTTTCCTACAGACCAAGACAACATTGAGGCAGAAGCTCAAATTGAAAATCTGGATAATTTACAGCATCAACTTGAACATAATTTAGCCTCACTCTTTCTAAAACTGCAAGCAGTTTTGCATTTATCTGACATGGCAATACAGGAGGTAATTCAACAACTAAATCAGCTTGTACTTCTCTCAGAGCCCCTTTTGCGTAATGCCATTCAGCAAATTCTCAATGAACATGGTGTCAGTGACGATTCGGTCGTGAGAAAAATTGTGAATGCTGTCAAAGAGAATAACTTGTTCTTGAAAATGACTGATGCTGGCCAGTCACTCTCCACAGCCAATAAAAGGGCATCATATTTTCAGAGGGAATTTCCTACGGTCATGCCAGTTGAATACAAGCTTGAAAAAGACTTACAATCACTCTCTTATGTGCCAATTCTGAAAATGTTACAAAAGCTACTAAACAGAGCTGATGTTCTGGATAAAATTCTTACACATGAGTGCACAGTTGATGGATACAACACTTACAGAGATGGCACTCACTATCGCGGGAATGATTTTTTTAAGACTGAGACCTTAAGGATTGTGCTTGGCCTTTACATTGATGAGTTTGAGATAGCCAATCCTCTGGGCACTTCCAAAAAGAAACACAAACTGTGTGGTATTTATTGGGTTCTTGCCAATCTTCCCTCAAAACATCGCTCCTGTCTTCACTCTATCCAGCTAGCAATATTATGCAGAGCAAGTGTAATCAAACAACATGGCTATGCAGCTGTCCTTCACCCACTTCTTCAAGACCTGGTCACTCTTGAAAAACACGGTGTCTATGTTGAGCAGTTAGGCGAGTGTGTGAAAGGAACTGTGCTCTATGTGTCAGCTGATAACCTAGGTGCTCATTCTTTTGCTGGTTTCCAGGAGAGTTTTACAGTGCAGCACCCCTGTCGATTTTGCATGGTCAAGAGGAGTGACATCCAGCAAAGAGAGGTCCGATCAGGAGCATTTGAGTCCAGAACCAGCCAGGATCATGACAGGCAAGTGTCTGAAGTTTTAGAGAATCCAAATCTGGTGAAAGAGTATGGTGTGAAAGGTCCTTGTGTTTTAAGTGACAATTTGGAACATTTCCACACTGTCAGTGGGTTTCCACCTGACATAATGCATGACCTCTTGGAAGGTATCATCCCTGTTGAGATGTCTCTATGCATTAATGACTTGATCTCCAAGAAGTACATCACCCTTGAGTCCTTGAACAAAGTCATCAAACATTTTCCTTACAAATTCACAGACAGAACTGATCAGCCCCAGATTGTCCCTGCCACATTTGCCTCTAGAGGTACGCGGCAACGGCCACGAAAATTGGGCACTCACAAGACTCCTCCCACTAATGATTGGTTTTGATGTCCCAGAGAATGAGCCAACATGGGAAATTTTAATGCTTTTAAAGGACATCTTAGAACTGTCAGCATCATTTAGAGTAACAGAAGATTCTCTTGATTTCCTTGATGCAAAGATCTCAGAGCACAGAGGTTTACTTTTAACAGTATTTCCTCACTTCACATTGCGCCCAAAGCACCACTTTGTGGAACATTATCCACAGTTGATGAGGATGTATGGGCCGCTCAGAGATATGTGGACAATGCGCTTTGAAGGAAAGCATAAATTCTTCAAACAAGTCATTCGCAACACAAAAAACTTCAAAAACGTCCCACAAACTCTGGCTGTCCGGCATCAAAGAATGATGGCATACCATGTAGACTCCTCCTCATTTTTCAAGCCATCCATCCAAATGGACAAGGTGTCACTTTCTTTGGTTTCATCTTTTCCTGAGAATATTCAGAACTTGTTGAAACAGAGGTATGCATCTCAGAACACTGTCCTTGTAGCATCATCTGTGAGCGTTGATGGCATCAAATACAGTTCAGATATGATTGTGTCTGTTGGTGCTTGTTCATGCCTGCCTGATTTTAGGCAAATTCACAACATCCTTGTCATTAACAGTGATGTTTTGTTTCTGTGCAAACATACGACATCATGGTATATTGAACATCTGCGTTCTTATGAGCTATGCAGTCATGCGTCATCAATGTCAGTCAACATGCTCTCTGATCTGAATGACCCGTTTCCTCTGGCAGCCTACAGAATCAGGGGCAGGACGTTTGTTACCCTTAGACACTATATTTTGTGCTGATTGGATGCTGAAGATTTTGATGTCAAGTGTCATGAAGTAACTTAACTGATTTTTTTTATTGTATTTTTTTAAATCCTCTGTAGAATCGCCACCAACAATGGAGATGAGGACTACACTAAGGATAATTGTCCATGACAATGACATAAGGAAAATTACACTCTCTGCGAAACCACACACACTTGACTCTCTTGTTGAACAGCTTGAGGAGAAGCTGGGGCTTCAGTATAAATTCTCCCTCCAGTATGAGGATCCTGATTTCAATAATGCCCTTGTCAACCTCACTGACATTACTGACCTGCCCGACAAACCCACCCTGAAGATAATCGGTCTGGTTCCAACCCCCACACCAAGCACAGCCAGCACAGATGACACAGAGATCCTCTCTTTTTCCTCCCCTGAAAGTCGGTCATCTCTTTCTCGGTCTCCATGGCCAGACACTTTTGAAATTCCTTATTTTCCTGTGGACATCGAGTACAGATTACGCCAGGGAAATCTTCTGTACATGAGAGACAAGACATATCTACAAGTACCCAGGGACATGAAGCACGAGATACTTGAAAAACTTGCAGAGGCAATTTACAGCTTCAAGGCATATCCCAGCGATCAAGAATTCAATGATGTTGCAACTGCACTGATTCAAAAACATCCTTGCCTCATTGAACCAGGCTCTGCCAATGGTTGTAACGGATGGAAAAATAGTATTAAGTTCAAAATGGGCAACTACCGGACCAAACTGCGTCGAGCTGGATGTACAGATGTGGCCGTAAATGAAAGGAAAAGAAAAGGCCAAGCTCCTCACACAAGCATCAAAAGACCCAAACGGTTTGAAATCAATTTCCTACCCAATTTCCCTGATGGTGAAGATGAGACCAGTATGGAGTCCAAACGAAAGGAACTTGTAGAGGAGATGAAGAAACGGCGTCCAACTGCTGCTCTGATAACCAAAAACATGGACTCTACCTTTGCCTTGAGAAGACAAGAGTTGGTGAACTTGGAGCCTCCAGTGAAGGACACAATGGAAAGGTGGCCAGCACTCTTTACAGAGGGTCAGGTAATTTGAAACTCTTCCTATCTTTTATGCATTAAATTTTTTAGTTCTCATATAATTCATTGTCACATCTTTTATTAACTTACAGAATTAGCTTCAGCGTCCTGCTAGTGAAAAGTAGTCCTAAGAGGTCCAATATCACTATATCTTAAATATTAATTTGTCATACTTTTCCTTCAGATTCTGGCAGAGTTCTGTCGCTTGTCAAGCAAAAACCTGAATACAGAATTCTTCAAAGAACTTGACAAATACACCCCTCGGTTCTTTGGGATTTTCAAGAGCAAGGGAGGAAGTGTTGGCCAGAAACTTCAGAAGTATCTGCAACAAGTCAGACCAGAGGTAAGTTTCTCAGATACAAAATACACAACCCCATTGTGTGTGCAGAGCTATTAATTGATTATTCTTTACCACAGGAGTGATGACTGTGTGTTTGACATGATTTTTCAGAGTACAGATATTACTGCGAAGCGAACGGCAGTCCTCCGTGGCCTTCCTGTGATCCTTGGAGATGAGAACACAGACTTCTTCAAGACATGCTTTGTAAGTCATCTTTATTACAATTTTTTAAATTCCACACCACAGGATGTCCACTCCATTTAATTCTGCTCTGTTACTTTGATACCTTTAGTTTTAGTTACTGTTCTTCCACTCAGCCTGAATCAGTGCTGCTTTACTTCTTACGTGATGTACTGATAACCTATCCCCAATCAAAACACTTTTTATGGTATCTGTTGTCTTTCAAAAGGATTCAGTCGCAGTTCTCTAGCGTCACCCCATGTGAAACCCAAATGTCTTCAAGAACAAAAAAAGTACAATGAATTTCACTTAGCTGATTTTAAATACTTTCACTTCTCTGATTTTAAGTAGGGGGTTCTACTGATATCTCTTATTACTGTATGAAGTGCAACATGTAGTTAGTTAAACACAAAAATGTTTTGAACTTTCCCTTGCAACAACATCAACACTTATTTATCGCTGATCCTCTTGGGAAATGTGCTCGCTATACTGTCACAGGAGGCTGATGAGTGGACTGCCATAGGTGTAACAGCTGCAAACTGTAAGATTTTCACATTCCTGTATTACACTGGAAGTTTACTCATCAGCCTCCTGTGGTAGTAGCGAGTACATTGCCAAGAAGCCGCAGTGATGAAGAAGTGTTACGTTGTACTTTTAGTGGCTGTCTTGTGTTTTCTGTCATAGAAATTCAAGGTGACATCTGATATGTAATTTTGGTGTTATTGCTGCTGTTGTTGTTAGGACTGCGATGACCCAGACATGTCTCAAACCCCCATTGGGATCCTGACCATCATTCCTGAGGACACACAGGCCTCTCCTGACTCACTGCACCTTCAGTCTTCAGGTACTGCAATCATTTTGGAAGGAAGAATTGTCATGGATGACCTTGGAAATCTTCCACATGCCATGTGCTTGCTCTTTGGACTTATTTACGCTCTGAATTTGGAGTACCCTCAACAACTGAAGTACACCTTTGACTTCATCCAAAGGGTGCTTCTCTCACTTGGACATAAATCGCTAAAACCAAAAATACAATCACTCAAAAATCTTCTGATGCAATGAGTGAATGTGTTCACGATGTGAATGTGACATGACATTATGGGTCACGTTGATACCTTTACCCTTATTGGAAAAGTGATGTTTATTTCTTTTTTGTGGTAGGGAGCCTCATCACACTTATATGTATACACTATATGGTTTTATGTTCATGAGGAGGAGAAACACGAACACCTACTTTCCTTTTAGCTTTTCTTTTTCCTTTTGTGTTAATGCTGACATGATTGTGGTGATATTGATTACCAGCAGGCTCTTTAGCCAGTTATCTCAGACTTAATATCCGTTGAAAGATATATCTGTTGAAAGTCAATCTCTAGTGCAGTTCTAAATTCATCCACTAAGAATTTAAATCAGAACGCTCTGAGCAGGTTTCAGCTGGAGCTGTCTTAAACATTACAGTTGCACATTCAGTTGAAATAGTGATCTTATTTTGCAGTCATGCAATAGGTGGATTGGAAACAGAGTTGAGCTATATTTTCTGTTCACTTTATTGATGTTATGATAAATGTTAAGCCCTGTAATTGACAAGTGAGTTTATCTGTATTTTGTTTCACACCATAGTCAACAGAGACATTTAAGCAGGGATTCTCAAAGTTTTAAGGACTGAGGGCCGTTTTAGAGACTCAATATTAGATTGAAGGCCGCCCTAGAAAAAGTCACGTGTCATTTTTTTCTGAAAAAGTCTATGGAAAAGTTTGTTTCCAGGTTAGTGTTTATATTACATAGAAAGTATGTAACCACACTTGAGAACCCCTGTATTTTTTCAGCCTGGACCCTATTTATCCATGTATTTGTGTTCAGAACAAAAAAAGTTTAATTATTAAACTTTGTTTTCCATTCAAACTGTTGTCTGTTGTCTCTTCGTTTCAATAACTTATAACTTTTAGTTCAACTTACTTGAACATATCAAGGCAATCGGTTTCCTGATATTTTGCTAGTAACGTGAACTCTTAAACTTGTAATGATAACTTATTTTTATGAGTACTGCCTAATTAACATAACTCACAAGTTTAAGTAGACAAAATTGACATTTTAAGGTCAACCTAGCTAATGATTTTGAGTTAACATCACTCAAGTTTACTGCCATTATATGAGTTGTCTGAATTTACATTTTATAGTTAACCTAATTAATGATTTTGAGTTAACTTCACTCAAGTTTACTGCCATTATCCGAGTTATCTAAACACAGTTATTTTCAGCTACATCACCTTAAAATGAATTAGCTACTTTACTTGGAGATTTTAAGGCAATCGGTTTCCTAACTTTTTTTAAGTAAAGTGAACTTATTACAATTTACAGTGTAGTGGACAGTCCCTCAGGCACCATTAGGCGCAACAGGCATCACCTTGTTCCCATGCCAGAGACTGTTCCTCAGAGTCAGACACCCTGCACACCAACTCAGCCAGTTGAGTCTGTCTCAAACATGCCAAGTCACCTTGGGTCCCCAAATCAGACTCAAAAGACATTAACACCTGTCCCTACCAGAACTAGGTTTGGCAGAGTGGTGGTAAAACCTTTGAGACTGGACTTGTGAGAAAAGAGATGTTGGACAAGTGGGTGAAATGGGGAAATGTTTTGTTCTGAAGAATGCTTGGTGTTCATTTCTTAAAGGCATAAGAGTTTGTGAAAGTTTATTATAGGAAAATATAGATATAATTTTGTCTCAGTCCCAATGTTTTAAAAAGGGGAGATGTGGTGGAATCCAAGATGTTTTACATGTGCTTTTATTTTGAAGGACACGTTGAGACGCAAACAGGAAGTTAAGAGCAGAGCAGCAGCTTAACAGATAAACTAGTGAGGAGTTCCATGTTGTGAGTCCTGCTGAATAAATGTAGGTAACTTAAAAGTCTCGTCTGTTGGCATTCATTGTGGAAGAACACGACAGGGCACACTTTTTTTCCAGGTGGGAAAGATAGATTCACTCTCACAAAAAAAAAACATTTTTTACACTTTCCTGTCGAAAAATAAAGGGTGCATACAGTGAAATGGCCACAATTTTTTTCATGATATTTCCGGCAGAGCAGACCCTTCAATTATTGATCCTTAGTGTCAAAGTTAAAGCAGAAGTAAGCGATCCAGTCGTTTTGGCGCGAACTTCCTGTCAGCGGATGGAGTTAGCAGTCCCCGCCCTCGTCCCTACGTCACCACATTCATACGCATCCCTTGGCTGCACACACAGAGAGGACCGCCCCTTTATGCCGTTCTCTCTCCTTTGGATAAAGGTTGTAGGATACAAGGAAAGTTTTCTCCTCGGCTTACAGCAGAGCAGAGTGACTGAAAGACCCGTGTTTCGGACCAAACACTCTATATAAGTGATTGCTGTCGGAAGATATAACTATTTAACTGTGCGTTCACACCAAAAGCTTCCAAAGCGTCAAAAACGCTCGAGGGTGGGCGTCAGACAAGACAGCTCCCAAAACGGCAAATATTTTCAGCCGCTTTGGCCGCTCGTCACGTGACTGGCGTCAAAGTTCGTTCGCGCTGGTCATTGGGGAGCCGAAATACAAAAAAAAGAAAAAAAAGGCAGCCGACGGACATCTCTATTGTGACAGGCTGCCGCCGGTTGCCGCTTAACCGCGTCATAGCTCATTACCCTAAAGTTAACTATGGTTCAACTTCTCATCTGGTGACGCTTTGGACGCTTTGGAAGCGCGGCGACGCCTGTTGACGCTTTGGACGCTCGGTGCCGCCGGGCGCTCATTGAAAATGAATTGACTTCCGGCGTTTTTGACGCTTTAGAAGCTTTTGGTGTGAACGCACAGTAAGACTTATATTAACACAAACATTCCGCTTACTTCTGCTTTAAAGGGACAACGAGGAGTTTTGGAAAAGCGAAGCGTTTTCACACTACATTTATGAGCCTCCGCGCGCACCGTAAAATTCTTTGACCGGCGCAAGACGGACTCATGTTTTCATTCATCAATAATTAAAGTCAGAGGTTCAAAGAGGTTCACATACCGTCATAGTTCCGACCATACTGTAAACGGCGATTCGACTGCGTTATTCTCATGACTCGCCACGAAGGAAACGCTGGTCGGCTCGACCAGCATTTCCACCACCACTAATAATAACTAAATAACGATAGAGACAGAACGATATATTTATCGAAAATGGGCCCATTAACAAGTGTGGGTAGCGGAGATTCATCCACATTAACGTGAGACTTTTTTATAACCGAATAGAAACTCCTCGTTGTCCCTTTAACAGAAAAAACACAAATAAAAAGCATGGCAGACCATCTTCTTGAGCTTTTGAGCCTGTGGCTCCCCGACTATTAAGATGTGAGAGGCATTTAAAAAATGTCCTAAATTCCGAAAAAGAAACATGGAAAAACCTTCTGGATTATGCTTTTAAAAGTCTTCAAGCAAAATGATTTCCTCTATGTCCTTGCCAAATCAGCCTACTCACCTCTGGATGATACACACACTGTCATGATGCATATGTTGTATGTATTGCACACTTTTACCCTGCAGCTATAAAGCTCAGTAATATTTCACATCTGAAACAACGTGATGTTGCTCAACAGTGTTGCCCGGCCCACTTTAGTGGCCGTTGGTACACCTTTCAAGAGTTCTTGAATGTGTTGTTGCCGGTGCTGTCACATCAATAAAGGCAAAATCAACAATGTAAGACAAAGTGAAATGTGTACATTTTTTCCATCTTGGAGGAATTTCGTCATGTTAGCAGTTACAAATTATAAAATGACCCATGAGCTTGTTGGTATGAAAGTCCTGGATTCCAGTCTCCAATTGTTTGATAACTCAAATATAATCACATATACTGAAAGGGACATAATTCAGTTAGTCAGTCAGAAAACTTTATTTATCCCATAATGGGTAATTCTGTTTACAGTCCCCAGTGTGTATCACAACAACACACATACGTAACACACAACAATGTCACAAGAGAGTGTTTACCTCAGAAAGGAGGGCCTCTTTGTGCTCTTAAAGGGACAGTAGCATTTTTTTAAAGTGGGGTTCTTTGATCTACAAATAGCCCCATAAGTACTTTAATTGCAGTAGAAGACTCTCTGCACTCCTCCCGTTAGCAACGCCAGCCCATAGCCCTGCCCAGAGATTTACAACATACAGACCCAAAGAAAACGGCCTATTTGGCCTATACTGTATATTCGGCCTGAAAGAGGTTTACCTGAAAAAAATACACAGTTCCATTGTTCGCTATAATATAGTTTTTTCCAGCCCCTCAAACTGCAGGAAAAACACAGTTTTTATTTGGACCTGCTGATCGGCAGGCGCTAACCCTGGGCGGAGGGATTGGTGAATTGGTTAGGTCCAAATAAAAACTGCATTTTTCCTGCACTTTGAAGGGCTGGAAAAAATGATATTATAGTGAAAAGTGGAACTGTGTATTTTTTCTTTCAGGTAAAACCTCTTTTAGGCCGCGAAAATAGGCCGTTTCTTTGGGTCTGTTCACAACATTGTATGTTGTAAATCTCTGGGCAGGGCTATGGGCTGGCGTTGCTAACGGGAGGAGTGCAGAGAGTCTTCTACTGCAATTAAAGTACTTAGGGGCTATTTGTAGATTATACAACCCCACTTTTAAAAAAAATGCTACTATCCCTTTAAAATTACAGGCGACTGTGTGATAGATAGACAGATTTACACGTATGTCTGTGATTCAATCAATCACTTGTATATACAGTATAAATTCAGCTTGAATGACTACCACACATTCCATATGCACTGGCTCAAAGTAAACATCATCTCCTAAATCCTGGTTTGAGCATGTTAAGAATCATAATCTACATTTTGTTTGATCTTAAACTTTAGAAAGAAAAAGAAAACTGTGTTGAGAAAGAAAGTAAAAGGGATACATGTTCATTTCAGTGGCTTTCTGGCACCTGAGGCATTCACACATTATGACTGAGAAGAGGAGGTAAAAATGTATAGTATCCACAAAGGGGATTAAAATTCCCAAAGCTTCCATTGGACTGTAAAACATGCTTTATTTCATCATCCGCCAAGGTAGGTCAAGTTAATTTTATACAGTAGCATTTATTGCTAGCAGGTTGTTTTAGGAAAACCACATGAGATACGCCAATATCACACCCACATCATGGCACATATATGCAGTGTGTGCTACAAAGAACCCCAATACATTTCTCTGCTATTGTGTGTGTGTGTGTGTGTGGGTTTTTTTTACGTGTTAAAAACCAAGCCTATTTTCTAGGCCTTTTCTCAAAAATTTCATATCCATAATAAAATGAGTATACCTCTGCAACCACAAGGTCTACTTATGGTCTCATAGTAAAGGGGAAAAAATGAGAAATTGCTGAGATGTGTAAATTTCAGTATATGTGTTACTGGTGAAGAGTAAATGAAGATGACAGCAAAAATTAAATACAATGTTCGCCTAAAAAAAAAAATCATATTTTGGATGAGTGTCTAAAGCTCAAAACCTCTATCAAATGATTGTACAATGTATGAACATTATATCTGCAGTGATTGATTCTGATAAAGTGAAGCAGTACAAAATTATTGAGATTTTACTACAAAATATTCAGGTGAGCTTTCCAAAATGTCCATTTTGCACAGCTTGGAACCACCTGCCACTATAAACCATTGTTTAATCTTTATTTTCACACAATTTGCATAAACTAACTGAAAAAGAATCAACCGGGACTAAATAACAACTCCCTAGGCCCTCTGTGTCCCTCTGCGTAAAAGCTGCACTGAGAGCAGCTTATCTGGGTGCAGTTACGCCTGGCTCTATCACTGCAGCGGATTGGTTGATTTGAGTGATTGACAGCTCATTCGAACCGTTAGAGCCAATAGAATGAGGCTATACCCATGTTGATGTGATTGATAGTACTGGCAGCCAATCAGAATCAGAATTCTTCTCATGAGCCAATCAGAATCCTGAAATGTGTGACGTGCAGGCTGTTGTGTGCGCACCCGTAAAGGTTCCCCGCTCCTAAAGTCCGTCCGGACCGATTTAGATGTAACACTGGTCAAAGTTCAACTGGAAATATTGTGGATTTACCCATAAAACAAACTTTTCATGGCAAAACAGCAAAGGAGGAAATTTACAACCATGTTTGGCCAAGCAGGGTCTGTGTTTGCTCGACTTTGGCTTTGGCTTCTCTCTCTGCCGTGCTTCTGTGTAGCCGCAGGTGCTATGTAACGTTCCAATCTTTGAGCAGTGGCTGATGTGTTTTGAATAATGTACAGTAGTAAACGAGCCAGAAAGGTGGCGACTGGGTCCACACAGAGGTACTTGAGAGTCTGACATTTCTCCAGCCAGGTTTATTTTTTTAAAACATGAAAAAGCTGCAAGATGTTGGCTAAATACAGTCGCAAAAGAAATGAGAATAACAAGAAGTTAAAACCTTATTGAAGACCATTATAAAGTAGGAGGCTAATGTACCCAAACACCAATGTAAACAAAAAATCAATGTGTTGTATAGAGTCCAAATCCACCACAGCTGCCAGTTATCAGTGTCTGTTTGCTACTGTAGTGACCCAGCTCTTTGACCAACTTGTCCTGTCCCCCTGTGTTTATGTTTAACATGCTGCAGCCCCAGCAGATCGCAACACAAAAAAGGACCCTGTCTACTGACTGATAAAACATGTGCAACATTTCACTGCAGATATCAAAGGATCTGACTTTCCTGCTCCAGATCTGCTCCTTCTGGTAGATGACATCCATGTACAGGGACTGGTCCACTGTCCAGGTGCACCACCTCACTGTCCTTCCCTCTATGTTGACTATAGCTGAGGCATGGGCATATACTGTAAAAACAAATTTGTTGGCTCAACTTAAAAAAAAAACAAGTTACCTGGCTTTAGACGCATGACCATGTTGAATTCCAGCATGTTCAGTACACCCTGAGGAAGACCTGTGTGAGGTCGAAACATTGGTCCTTTTTTAATAAATTATATATTTTTTCTCTACATCAAGGCTATGAGTTGAGCGATTGCTTTTTTCTTCTTACACTGAATTTCAGCATGTTGGCACATCCTGGATCAATGGCTCCTTCCGCTGCCACAGGGCTGCTTGCTGTGCTTCCAGCTCTAACGGTCCAGTCACACTGCACGCGGAACTGAAGCGCAGTGCCCTGGAGCGGAGGCAGTTTCAGATAGGTGCACATGTTAACCAGTCTGCCTGGTCACACATCTCGCGCTGTGGAGCGTAGTGCGCGCGGCTGCAGCGCTTCAGTTCATCTCTGTAAGATGTGAGCCACACAAGGCATATGCTCAAATGGCAAGTTTAGCTGCAGCTGTCATGTTTTGAGCACAGTCAGCCAGTACCTACAGTAGTACACAATACGTGCCAACGTTTCTTCTTCATATCTCTCGTCATCTCGCATAAATGCTGATCTCTCATCCAAAGAGGGCACTGCTGCCACCTACAGGGCAGCTATGCGCCATTACACTAGTTTACAAGCCTGATTGATGGACAAGCTCCGCCAGACTGTCCCTCAGCCCCAGCCCTCGAGCCTCGACCCCAGCGCATCATTTGCGCACAAGTTAATAATACAGGGGTGGGCAATTTTTCAAATTCAAAAAAATATAGCAAATATAGCAGTTCAAAGTCATTGTAGCCTAGCCTACTCATTCACTTTCAGACAAAATGATACAGGATTTTATTTTTATTTTTTCTTGGTGGACGTCGCAGGCCGGATGGGCAGGTTCTGGGGCCAACTTAAAGCCGACGTACCAGAGACGTTTGATGAGCTGGGCCAAATGATTATTAAAGGTTGTATGGGGGTTGAGGCTATAAGTTAGCAAAATTAGAATGTAAGGCATGAAAAGTAAGAAGTAACAAGCCTTGCAGCCTCTGCTTATCTCTGCACAGACAATGCTAAAGCTGAGCCTGACAAATACAGCAATGTAAGATGGAGCTTCATGCACAGTGTGGGAAAGTCCAGCATATAAGTGACTGAGTGTTACTTTTTTTTTTTTATGCACATATTATAAGTCATGGAGTGTTGGAGCACAGTGATGCCTGCAGCTTAACCAGGTGTTATTTTTCTATTCCAAGCACAAGACAGCATTGCTAAATTTAGCTGAGCATTTTAAGATAAAACTTTAATGATCCCCATGGGGAAGTTGGGTGAGTGAAGTAGTAGCAACAAAATAACATACAGTAAGGCCCTGTCCCAATTCTCCCCCTTAAATCTTCCACTTGGTTTTGAGTGCCCTCAACCGTAAATTCCCCTCGTTGAGGGAAAGCGGCAGAAAATCTTTCCCTATGGAAATGGGACACCACTAGTGTAGTGAACGTAGCGAACGTGATAACATACGTCACATGTTTACAATTATACCGGTGGAGCGTGCTACTATTTTCATTCAGGAAAAATGCCGGCGGTTCCGCTGTTGTGTTGCCTGTTGCGTTGGCTGTGTTTGTTTATCTCAGTCTAAACAATTTTTGTAATTAGCCGTGGTATCAGAGATTAGCGGGGCTAACGGTTAGCTACCTGTTTAACTTTAATAACTCAGTGACTCATAAACGGTCCGTGAAAAAATATTTTCTCCAGCGGATATCTTAGTTACAGCATGACTGAGCTAACAAGAGTAGTTTCATGTCGTGTCCCACAACGGGAGGGTTTTAACAGCTGACGTCCTGCTGCTACCACCGTTAGCTTTGCTGCCGCCGTTAGCTTAGCTACCGCCGTTAGCTTAGCTACCGCAGTCAGCTGTCCCTGTCAGCTGCAGCCACTGACGCGACACCGTGATTCCCCCAATAAATACCACACGTAGCGACACAAAACACACACACAGAGAAATAGTAATGTTTCTTCAAGCATTTCAGATTAGTCTAAACGGCGATCGAGCGTGACAACGGGTAATTTCATTTTCCACTTCGTTTTAAGCCCGCATCGGACCTCACTACATTTTGAGGGCTGATTTTAAGGGCAAAATCGCACTTCCCCTTCCTCCCTATGGGACACCCTACCCCTACACGTGAACGCGCAAAATGTAGGGTTAGGGCAAATATTTAGGGTTAGGGGGAGAATTGGGACAGGGCCTAAGAGAGTCCTGATGAAAAAAAAAAAAAAGTTGACACGCCCATAATTCTGCTTAAAATTTCAATAGAATTCAGGGTTGTGCACAGGGAGAAGTCTTTCCCAAAGCAACAAAATGAGAAATTCATGAAACCTTGAATATCATTAGTATGACAGGTAGACCGCTGCTCTGTATTTATACGCTCAAATGCAAAAGAGCCCATCAAGATATTTATTCTTTTTCCAGAGTGATTTGGGAGGATTTATGGGCTGCATTGATTGACTTTTGGCCACTTGGGGGCATCATGGCCAGCAAAATGGGGTTGTGGACAAAATACATAGATGTTATGTTGTTGACAGCTTGTGCATTTTATTTGCACTGGAGTTATAAAAGAAAATAAAAAATGTTCATTAAAAGCTAGGACCATCATGTCACCCAAACAACAAAGTTCTTAATGATATATGTGTTGCGTAAATTTGGCCCTTTGTTACCATTTACCAAGGGAGGTAGTATAGTTTTATGCTTTCCCTCTAAGAAAAATGTCTGCTCTGATCAGGGCAATGAGAACAAACTAAAATGGTGCAGCTGAAAAAGAGCTGAAGGGTGGACTGCAGAGTCTGGTAATAATTCTCCGTGGCGTTGACTCCATTTTCCTCACGAGACTTTAAATCCATCGCTAACGCTTTAACATCAAAAGCACTGATAGAGGCAGATTTAATTTATCAGCCTAGCTTAGCTTAGCATAAAGACGGCACAGGGCATACATGTAGTTAGACTGACCTTGTGCTCAGTAAAAAGTGAAATAAAAATACACTAACCATCGATTTGTAGTTTTGTGAGCTGTATTCTGTTGAGCAAAAAGCTGCCGGCCAAAGTGATTTTGCACAGTATCCCTGATTCCTGATTCTTACCATCTAAATATATGCTTACCGACTTCATCTGTTGTTATAAGTACCTCAAAGACCCTGGAATCACATAATCATCCTCACATTTCTGTCTATGTTTATTGAATCCCCCAAGCATCGCTCCTGATTTCGATCTGAGAAAAACTGAATGAAGAGTTTGATATCATAGTAGTAACATATGTGCATTCTGTTCTAGTGTGGCATAAGTAGATTTGCCTGAACTAGAGCCAGTAACAGATGTCAGTTTTCTCTCTCACTTTTTCTCTGTGTACTTCTGTGTGCGTGTGTGTGCGTGCGTGTGTGTGTGTGTGTGTGTGTGCGTGCGTGCACGTGCACGTGCATGTGCATGCGTATGTAAGCACTCAAAAGCTGCATGCTGTCTCTCCCTGGCTCCTGATGGCACTGGGCATGCATGGGTAAGCAGAAGATTGTTTGGCTGTATCTCTGTGTCTGTAAACGTGTGTGTGTCTGTGTGAGAGAGAAAGAGAAAGAGAGTATCTGATGACAGAGAGAAAAAGTGAAGTAAAAGGAATACTACCTGAAGATGCTGAGTGAATGCACATGTGTTTTATTGTGCTTTTTTTGCCCATTTGTCTGTGTCTGCCTTTTCATTCCAGTTTGTTCGCATCTCCGTTTGTTTGCTTGAAACCTGCATGTTTGCACACCTCCATCGTGCATTCTGCATTCTGTATCTCCTCCCTCATTTTGCACAATTTTCTTTTTGTGTTCTTGAGCATCTTCTCAATGGGACCACATATGGCAGAAGTCTGCATATTTGATCTTTAAATCTGCGTGCTTTCCCTCTGTCTTTGACTTTGGAAGTGTGTCAACTTGTGGCCTTTTCTGCAGTTTTGGTCCCACAGCTATGAGCTTCAAATATAAAACTGTAAATTCAACATGTCATTCTGCCACCTCTATGTTGATTCTCAGTCAGTCTATGCCCTTTACTGTATGTTCTATGGGTCTATAGAGTTCTTGTATCTGCTTGTAAATGTCTTCCTGTCAGCCAATCTGTCAGTCATACTGCTGTCCACATTTTGTAGGGGAGCGCCGGGTCGATTGATACACGGGACGATTGATACACAGCTATTTCCTCGAAAACCACACAAGCTTGAGCCGTCAGATTTTGTCACTATGTTCAGCACTCAACACCGACCAATCCTGGGAAAGCTTGTGAAATTACGTCACGCCATTCAAAAGTTATTAGCGCGAACCTGTTTTTTACTACGGAAAGTAAAATGTTACGTGCGGTAGTTTTTTTGTGATCAAAAGTTGTATTGTGTGTTTCATGCAATAATAATATGACCTAACAACAGATGAATTCGTACATAAACAGGTCCTAAACTATGCAATGTCATAGTTTTGAAGTTTAGAGGCAAAACAGGTTGAAGTGTCAGTAGTCGCTGCAGGGACGATTGATACAGCTGTTTCAAATGTCCCTCACGCCACCGTGCGTAGTGATTGTGGTCACATAGCGCGATCAATATCTGTATATAAATCACCGTATTAATATTCTATTGTTCTGCAATGAACAACAACCGATTTGAATGAACAACATATTTTTAATAAACACCAGATATTTTTAATGAACAAAACGTGTTTGTGACATGAATCAACAGATATTCAGCAAAGTGAGGGGAAAATGCCGAGGGTAAAATGACAATATGTTCAACTGTGTATCCATAAACATGACTTAGGACAGGGAAATAAGTAAATAAAATGAAAATGTAGTCATCCAACAACTCGTACAAAAGAAGAAAGGCGAGTTTAATCGAAATGCGGATCTTGACAATTGCGCACGGGACAAAAATATTTATTTGACCTATTTATATTGTGAGAAATTATGTGACATTTTGGCAATGACGAGTGCACTAGTATCTTGTCCGATATGCTGCATAAAAACGAGAGTAAGGTCAGTAGTTTCTGTTTAAAACATGCTGTTTCAACCGTCCCTCCTCTGTGTCTCAAACGACCCGCATAGGTGGGGCGTTTGAGACACATGTCAACTTACGTTCAAAGTTATAAAACAGCGCGATCATCCAATATGTGTTAAATTACACTTGTAACTAAGAGAATACACATGTGAGTTGTTGATCACATGATAAAAATGTTTGTGTACATAACGTCATCTTTGAAAAAGACGTTTAAATGAAAAGTGTATCAATCGACCCGGCTCTCCCCTACTTGATCCTGGTTGTCCTATCAGTTATCCTGTCAATTTCTTTGTCAGCATCAGCACAGCCTGATTTCTGCGCCGGTTCCTCTGGCTGTCCCACTGTCAGTTATCTTCCTCTTTTCCCTATCTCCACTCTCTCACTCATTGCAGCTCAGTTGTTATTTAACATGATAATTTTCGCAGTACAGCAGCAGAAAGGAAAGGGAAGGGCAAAGGTGATGAAGACGAGCTGCTAATCATTGACCACAGGAACAGAGGGTGATGGTAAGAGAGAGGTGGAAAAGATTGGCATGCAACTTGGTAAGTTTCACCTGAATTTTTACAGGGAGAAGAGGATCGAGGAGAGACAGAGAGGACCAGGGAGAAATGAGAGGCACAGAGAGGGGAGACTAAGTGGATTAGAATAAAGGACAGAAGGGAAGAGTGGAAGAGAGAAACATCAAAGCTGCTAAGGGAAAATAGTGTATTGCATAGGAGAGAGAGAGAGGTAGAGAGACAGAGTGGGGCTAGAGAAGAACTCAGAGAGAACTATTACTTATCAGGCAGATGACAGCAGGCTTAAGTCAGCTGTCTGACAGCCCTACCTAGAGACCTGAGCCTGCAATCAGTCCCTATGGTCTTTCATAAAACAACTCAGAATAGGTCCTGCATTCAATTGGGTCCTTAATAGCAACAATGTGCTTGAGTTTCGTCATTAATTTGATTTGAAGAGGCCGTTTGCACATGGCTCAACACCTCAGGTCCATGTCCGTGCCGTGAATCACACTAGAAAATCATAATTTCCAATTCCAACAATTTTATTGTGCTTTCATTGCCCTCTGTTAGTCATTGCCAAAGACTGGAGTTAAGAAAGGAGGTTTGGTATTACAATCACTTTGCAATATAATAGACCACCATATTTTGGCACTAGCAGCAGCTAGTATTTTTTTTTCTTTAAAGCTGGCAACTTAGCTGAAAGTTGGATGACCAAAATTTACCAACTTCTCAAGAGTGCACACTAAAGCTCGTCGGCCAAGACAATCGACACAGGAGAAACTCTCACATGAATCAACTGATCTTTGTCACACGGACATGTAGAAGCTGTGACACTAAGGTTACTCTTCAGCAAAACAGTGGCATATGTTACAAAAAACAGACAGCAAGAGAGAGTGAAATCCGTGTATCCAAGAGGCCCAGCACAATGCCAACTACTGATCAAAAGACTCCCTTCCTATGCTGATGGACCCCATACCTGTAGAACCTGGAACGACTTCCACTGATGGATTTCTCCGCCCTCGAGCTGGCACACTGCATCAAGGGGTGTGCTGAAGTGAAGGATATAGTGAGTTTTCTTTATGTTGTCCTGTAGCGCTGACTGTATTTTTAGCATTATGTCATATGTGTGCCTGGGGGTTTATGGTTAGCCTGTAATCCCCAAATGCAGAATTTTGTCAAATCTAAAGACATGAAGTACAAGACATACACTTGGTTTTATATCATGTGTTAGTCATTATGTTTGAGAGGCAAGCTCAAAACAAGGAATGTAGATCTTCTATAGACCAAAAGAACTAAATTATAGACCAAAATGAATTCACATCCATTTCACATTTTGAAATTAGTTGTAGAATAGCCTTATAAATTAAATAAATTAAGTGTGCCGCCCACACTTTTACCCTGAATACCCCTTTATACCATAAATGTTAATGCATGAAAGGTAATGATATTCAGTCATTATTTCAGCTATAATATATATAATATTTTAATCCATCCTGTGCCTCAGGCATACACTGCTGTCTCTGTGGCCAGAAACTGGGGTTTAACAAGACACTATATGGGATTCTAATAAAATATCATCTGATATTTTCCCATTTGTTTTGTGTATTCAGTTGCATGCTTCTTGCTGCTTTTGATTCTTGATTAAGCAAATGTCATCCTTTCAGTGAGAGCGGATTCTTTCCCAGCCATGTGACTCCATATTTGCTGCACGACCACAGACTGTCATTCTTTCAATTTCCGCATCTATATCTGCATAGTCCTGTTTAATCCCGAACAGAAGGTCCATTGGGAGTGTGGGTGGCTTGCCAAAGTAAGAAGTGAGAAAAGTATCTTGTGGCCTCATTAGCTGCGCAATTATAGGCACCCTTGACCTTTGGAGGCACGGGGTGAGTTTTCAAATCCCATTTCTCGTCATCAGTAAATGTTCGTAGCATTAAAAGAACAATTCCATTAAACGTCTCTCTTTGTCCACCCCCTGCAAATGATATGGGCTGATCTAAGACCCACAGCTACTAAAGAGTACTTGTTGAAAAAGAGTAGTAGTTGTGGTGCATTATTTCTAAAGAAAAAACAAACAAACTTTGTTTGTGTTTGCTTGCTGGTAATTGCATCTGCTCGGACAAGCCAAGTATAGTGGTTCATTATCGCAAGTGTCTTCTCGTAACCACAAATACATTCTTTAAGATGCATGAAGTGAAACTAACTGGAATGGCTGAATGGTTTCAGTAGTCATCATTTGGTGTGTATCTTCTTTGAGACATTTGCACACATTTGTAACAAACCAGTTTGTTTCTCTTTGCATTTTGGGCCAAAAGAAACAGGAACTAATCAACACTAATGGCCTTTCTTTGCTCAAGTGACCAATTTTCCTTTATGCAGCTCATTTAGAATGGAGGAACACACTGCACTGCCATTTGGTTTGGTTCTTCCTGTGTATGGTCCCATCTGTGCTAATCACTCTGTGCTTGCCCAGTTTCCTGACAACTGACTGACTAAACTCGCCACCCTCACCTTTCACAGTGTGTGCAGCAGGTGTCTTGTTTATCATTCAATAGTCAGATATTTTGCTGGTCATAGGGAGTTGTTGTTGTTCTTTCTGCATGTCATCTTTTGAAAAAAGGGGCTGAACAAAAAGCATGTGTGCTTCTCTGTGTTTCTGGTGTGCATTAAATGAGACTGGATTCAGGAGGAGGACTTTGTTGCTCTGGGATGCTCTGCCCTGTTCTTACATCCTGACGGGCGATGACATAAAAAACACAAAAGTCTGCTCCAATCTGCTCACCTCGCGTACGCCATTACGTCACAGGCATGCGCCTATTTCCATTCGTCTGACCTTTGAGTTGCCCTAGCAGCTCTAATAAACATGCAAGAGTCGTTTCAGCAGTTGCAGTAAGTCTTTACAGACAGTATTACGGAATAGAGAAGGCACATTAAACCAACACTAAGTAACTTTTCAACCTTCATAAAATATTTTCATAACTTTTGTGATGGTACATCGACTTACAAAAAGTTGAATGACACCTCTGTCATGGCCTGAGGGGGTCTGTATCACCTTCACTGGCACTAAGCAGCATTGAGGAGCATGGTAGGAACCCGGCTCTTACTTAAGTTTCACTTTCACTTTAGCGAGTCACGACGAGGAGGGAGCAGGCAATGCGGTACGTTCCCGTCGGATTGTGTATGTGTGTTTACTGTGAAATGATCCACTGGAAACAGAAACTTAGTTTGGCCGTCTTCTGTTAATTTCCATGCACCGGGTGATCAGAATTTTTACAGGGCTACGTGCTGGTGCTCATGGGAGATGGAGTCTTCCTTCAGGTAAAACACAACCGCTTTGGGCCACTGGCGCCGCCAAACACAACCAATATTGAAAGTTCTTTAGTACTGCTTTAATTAGGGAGAGAGGTAGAAGGAAGGTTCTACTTCTATGCAAGCGTGCAGACTTTGTCGTGTTGTGTGCCAGGCGGCTAGGTGGCAGTGTGAAAAAGACGCTTGTCTAAATGTGGAATAAAAAGTGAGAACGTAAGGCCACTTTTGCATTTTCTGTTCAGATCGTTTCCGTGTTAACATAGCCTTAGTTCCTGTTATACTTTAATGTTCAGTGTTCTAGTTGTGTCTTGTGGTGGCAAAAAATGTTGTTCCTTCAATAAAGTATTTAAAAAAGGATGACTGAACACGTCCGCTGTCTTTCTTGAGTTTTAATAAAAAGCATTCATGAATGGAGTCACAAACACAACCGACAAGACAAACTGGACAAAACCTGTTGATGACATCGTGGATGGTTGCACTTTCGTTGCGACATCCTTGTAATGTCTCTTTGATACGTTTCAATTTCAAGTTGGACACACCTTTATAATAATATTGATGGCATCTACATCCCTGTGGCCCTTTCAGACTCCACTCCATTTGTTGAAGAAGAGGGATTATCACACTGTACTCCTTCAACTATGAGCACAGATGTAGAACTTCCTCAGAATAGTCACTTCAGCACCTTTACCAGGGAAAGGTTCTGGGCAAGATTTACTGCTGCAACATTGCATCTATTCAGTTTGTCACCAAGGGCTTTTATCTCCTACTCTAAAGCTCTGCAGGGCTGCTGAAGCTCTATACACTTTCATCTACTTTAGGTGTAGACATCCATTCTTTGCTACCTAACAGCTGCTCTGCTAACAGCTCTTGAACAATTTTAATTGCTTTCCCTGCTTGCGCATTTTTGCTCAGTCTCATCCAGCCTCTTTTCTTTAATGATCATGACGTGTTCTTCAACTTGCACTTATGACACTTTGATATCTTTATCTGATTTCACTTAAAGTGCAGTGGTGATCAAGTGAAGACAATCCATTACAAAAGGGCTGATGTGAGGAAAATTCATGGGACCAAGATTGTAACATTTCTGAAATTTTCAGCTGTAAAATGCATGTTAAGAAAGTGACAGGAACAACTGTAGAAGTGTTGAACATTAGAAATTTTTCTTGACAGACACCTTGGGGGCTGGAAATTGAAATAAAATGAAATTGAATTCACATTTTGGCCTTTGTGTTATAGGTGACAGGAGCATGGGTTATGGACAAAACAATGAAAATAATCAACTTCATCAGAAATAATTCCAGAAGCAGCGCCGCTTGTTTCACAAAGTTGTGGTGGACTCTCAAGCTACTCATGACAACCTGTTTCTAATTAAGTTATTTCAATCTGTTTTTTGTTTTGTTTTTCAGTTGCTTTAATAGTGTGGACCACAAGATATTTTCTTTTTGATCCCCACAATTTTGGAATTCATCAGAAAGCTTGACGGGCCAGATTCGGCCCGGGGACCGCCAGCTGATCACTGTTTTAAAGTATCTGGACGCCTGAGTGACTGAGAGTCAGCTCAAACTCTAAAATCAAACGAAGGTCAGAAGACGACCGGCAGCAAACTGACTTTAATTAGATAATGCTAGTGCTTGCTCCAGCGGACCTCTGCCAAAAGAGCACAAGGTCCATGAAAAGTTAACTTTATCCCAGTCCTGTAAAACAGCAGAGAGAAACAGACTTACCTGCAATTTGGGAGTTGAAACTGTAAAATCCATTGCCAAGGAAAGTGGTCCTGTCAGTCACTGAGTGTCAATAAATCTTGTGCACCTCAATTTTACCCCCACCCCAACCTCCACACCACTTTGCCAAAATGGTGACACTGACAAAATAATGACAGCACAAAAAAATAACTTTTGAGGCAGAAGAGAGATGATGAAAAAAAATATCAAGATTGACATTGAAAAACTGACTAAAGGCCAGAAATATCAAAATTGAAAAAGATTGTAAAACTGTAGTGTTATTAGTGCCAGAATTTCTTTTTTTAGGTGATAACTTCTTGAGTCCCAGTACAATGTCGCTGCCAGTACTGCTTAATCCAGCACAAGTTTTTCATTGCCATTGTTTCTTTTTTCCATTTAGTTTTTGATTTCATTGTAAACATTTATTCACAATGGGAAAATGTTGCTGTAATTATTGTTGCCCCATGGTTGTACATTAGGTCAGCAGTAATGGAAGTCACAGGGCTTCAATGCAATTTGTGTGACCATGTTTTAAAACAGCCAATGAGTAGCTTGTCCTTTCACATTACACAGAGGGTTGTTATGTTTAAAACCTGCATCAATCAAATGCCAGCATTTATATTTGTCTGACCCAGTTTTAAACACCCACATCAAAACCATATTTGGCATATAATTGGAAAAACTCCAATTAACACTTGTACAAACCAACACATTACTAAGAAGGAACTTGCTAACATAATAAAAAATTGTGCCTCTTTTATGGGTTTAATCAAGAGACCATCCAAGACATGCTGACCAGAAAATGAAACGGGATGGAGAGAGGGGCAAGATGGGATAGAAGGGCAGCTGGGAGGGATAAGTCAAAGAAAGGCAGATAATCATGTGTTTGACATTTCAGTGTTTGGTAAGAGAGAGAGAGGATGGGAGAAAGGAAGATGAATAGACAAGGGATTAGGGGTCTGAAAAGGAGGACAGCTTCTCTTAAGATGTTTCGTCTCATAAATGCAAGTGGGAGGAAGTGAGAGGACGGCCTGTGGTCAGATGGAAAGACAAAGAAAGTAAGAAAGAAAAGCATGTGAGAGGGGAAAAGAAAAGTGAAGGAACCATCCTACACTCAGCAGTCTGTTATCTCTACAAAGGACCTTCCAGGCTGTCAGGACTGAGTGACGCACGTCTACCTTGGATTTACTTGTCTCACTCAACCACAGAGGTCCACGCACATCATCCATCTTTTGTTACTCCCTCTGGTCTGTCTATTTAAACACCTACTATACACATGTATTAACTGTATTGAATGTAGATTTACAATTAAAAACAATAGATAAGTTACATGCTAATTTAGAAAAATGTATTTTAACTTCATCACAAATATAGAGCTTGTGTTTATTTCCATCTTTCTTCCTATTTCCCAAAGGAAATTAGGGGGAAATAAGCATAACATATCTACTTATCAGATTTCATTAGAACTGTCAAAGATGTTTGCTTAATCTTTTTTCATAATCTGATTGCTGGGACCATGGCCATGAAGGGTTGAGTGAAAGCCAAGATGTGACACAATGAGGCTGAACAAGGAGACAAAACAATCCAGATCTTTGTGTTCCCAAAAACAGGCCTCTCCGAGGTTTTATGAACTAGATTTGAATTGTAAAGTGAGACATTGACATTTGTTCTGTTTTCCTGCCATACAACCATTCCCCAGCTGCCTCTCTCTCACTTTTAACTCAGCAAGATTACCTCACAGACATGACAAGCAAAGTAACACTGCAGTTCAAAGAGTTTTTGCCGATTCAAACTTGGAAAAAGTCAGAGTCATGCCTAGGTAAACAGAATGTGCAGGGGTGTTTATTATAGGAGTTTAGATAGCATGTATTATTAACTAAAATGGATAAATATTAATGATTAGGGGTTTTTTTTGTTTTGTTTTGTTTTGTTTTTTTTTGGGGGGGGGGGGGGGGGTGTAGTTGGTTTTTTTTTTAGTTCTCAGCTATTCCAAACGATGCAGTTGTAAATCTGAATTCACATGCTGATGTCAGCTTAGCATTTCCCATCGAGGAGGTCTCTGTTGCCACACTGAGTGACATTTCAATACTCTGAGATGCATCTTTCAAAAGCTGATGGACTAAGTGGACAGTGATGTACGCTCGAGTGACATATCTTTCCCAGCATATACTGTTATCATTTCCTGCATTTCTTGTACTATATTATTGAAGATCAAGTGGCATATAAATGTGAATAGGACCACTTCTGATCAAATGGTCCTTTAAGTAGTAGTTAATGGTTTATTCCTCAGAGCAGCATGCCTATGTTATCATTTTCTGTCAAGCCATCCCTACTAAGCAATTTGGAGATTGTGTCTTAAGGTTCCAGTATATTCCAACGGATGCCCTTGTGAGATGGTCAAACAGTGTCTCGAATCATTTTCCAAATCTGACAATCCAACAGTCACACCAACTTCCTGCAGAGATTGGTGAATCTGTCACTTCTAGTGTGTGCAACGGAGTCCAACATTATGAATGTCTCTCCGGAGAGACGGTCTGAAAGTGTATGCATCACATCTCAGCCCCCCCTCTCTCTGATGACCGTTTTTTCACCCCACAGCGAAGAATCTTTTCCTTTTTTTGACATAGCCCATCCCTCAACCATGTCATAAGCCACTAGGTGTGACGATTACTGCATTCAAGCAATGTCGACAAAATGGGAAGCTGAGGAAAAACATCTTTTTTATTCCAACTTGGTAATGTTCATGTTCAAGGTGTTACACATAGTGCTAACCTACTTGAACTAGATAATTGGCCTTAAAGGGACATTGTGTAACTTCTCCTGTTATCTATTCACGAAAATCGATTATTTCGTTCAAAAGTCTGTTTTTCATTAATCAGTAATCACCCCCATCAACAAACTGAAGTGTTCCGGTAAGCTCTGAATTTGCTGTTCATATCATTCATATCTACATGGAGCGGGTAAGCTCGGTGCTGGCTGCCATGTCGTGTCGCCATGTTTTTACGTTCAGTGGCAGCGTGACGGTAGGAAACCACGGAAACTCACCGGAGACACCGGAGCTGTCGGCTCAGGTCGAGGTGGCGTCTGTGAAAAGTCACCGCGGTAACGCAGTGAGGAGGAATGGAGCGTTACACTGATGCTGCATTCACATGCAGTTGGGCAGACGGCCGTCGGTAACAAATCAGATGTCATTTTAGTCACAGAAGTCAAGAGAAAGCCAGTAAAACGTGGGTCAGGTAAACAATACGACATCGCCATGACAACATATTGTCACGTGTATTGTTTTGCCTCGTGCTGATGGACCACTTGTTTACATAGAGGCTTGTTTATGCCGTTACGTGTAGTGGCTGCTGTCCGTCTGTGGTCTGCCCAATTTCACGTGAATGCAGCATGAAAAATACAATTGAGTTGCTTGCGATATACAACCACAACGCTAGATGGGAGTAATTCCTACACAATGTACCTTTAAAGAGGAACTAAGCAGGATTTCTTCTGTGGCTATGCTACATTTTTGCCTTAATTAAAAAGCTCCGGAGTAATTGTGATCGTTAACTACATGACTTGTGACTTGTTACTAGTGAGAACGGAGGCTCTCTGCCTTCCACCTGGCGTCTGACGGCTGAAAACAAATCTTGCAACATCAGTGTAGTACCTGGCTGCCACCCCGGTGTCCCAGCTCTCGTCTCTGCACACCGCGCTCTGTAACCCATAATCTTTTGTTCATGATGGTCAAGACTACACAAACACACGCGCCGTAACATCGTAGGCTATATGTTATGTAACGTTATCCACCGCTCCATTTATTAATTTTTCGTCAGCTTCTTTGTAAACAAGAGAGCAGCGTAACCAAACAGCGGAAAAGTGAGCAGACTTGCATACGTAGTTCCCCTTTAATTAACTACCTCGTAGTGTAGTGCATTTGTACTCACTCTTTAACCAGATAAACAGTTTATGTCCTCTGAAACCTTGGTACCAGGACATGGCACAGCACAGAGGTGAATGTGCTTTAAAAGAAAATTAGACCACCTCTTAACATTTTGATATGACTGGTAGCTTCTGTCCAACAGTCTGGCAATGACAAGTGTGAACACCAATGGGACATTTGACAACCAGACAGTCGCTTTTTGTCTTGTCACTCGTTCTGTGCCTCCTTTATCGAATTCACAAACTATTGGAGACATCTCCTTCGCACTTGTTCAG
>NW_028220057.1:0-6453 GCF_045865225.1 Trachurus japonicus | reverse complement strand
GGTAACACTTTCTATGAGGCCCCTCCTTATAATGCATTATGATGCGATCATAATGCGGTTATAATGAGGTTATAATGATTTATAATCACTGTTATAATGACTTATACATGTTCATGATGTGTTATAATAACAATTATAAGCAGATTATAATGCTTTCTTATAATGTTTTATAAGGGTTCAAGCATCATAATGTATCATAAAGTATTATAACTAATCTCTCATGAACGCATTATAATCACAGTTATAAAACATCATAACATGATTATAATTTATTATAAGTGTTATGTCTGTATGAGATGGTATAATGCTTAAACAGTGATTATAAACCATTATAAGTTGTCACTAGATGCTTTAAGTAAAGTGAGGACACTGATGATACATTATAAGTTGTTTATAAGCAGTCATTGGATGCTCTAAGTAAAGTGAGGACACTCTGGTGGGTTATAGAATGTCATGATACATTATAAGTTGTTTATAAGCAGTCATTGGATGCTCTAAGTAAAGTGAGGACACTCTGGTGTGTTATAGAAAGTCATGATACATTATTAGCTAGTTAAAAAAAATCAATACAAGTGAAGTGGTCATACTTTGTCTATGGTCCATGTCCCTCTGGCATGCTCTAGAGGGCACTTCTATAGCCACTGTGCAGAAAAACAGACAACCCATTGTTTAAAATGAAATATTTTTATTTTTCACAACTTGGTCAAAAATAGACTAAATTGTCAGGCATATGTTAAAGTGGTGAGATGTTCAAAGAAAACCATAGACCCTGCCCTGCCCTTAAACCAGAGCTCTTCAAGATTCATAAAGGGTCAACAAGTAAACAGAACTATCAAGTGCCTGGTCAGCAGAAAGTGGGAATATAACATCTGTTGAATTTAAAAAGAATAGTTCACCCCAGAATGATATTTCACTCATCATCTACTCACCCTCATGTCGACTAAGGACAGGAAGAAGTTTCAGAGTCCTCCGTGGCTTCTCTGAGTTACAGGGGGTCTCGGGGTAGCAGTGCATGTCCATATAATGGTTGCTTGTCTATAATATCCCTCTTGTATTGAAGCCTAGAAAAAAATTAAATAAGTCTATATTTCAAGCTTGTTTGCAGCAGAAGATCATCTTCCTGATCGTCCAAATCTCGCGAGCCTTAGGCAGACCAGGAAGAGGAGCTTCCGCTGCAAAGAAGCTTGAAATATGGATTCATTTAATTATTTTCGGGACAACTTCGCATTTCAGGGCTTCAATACAAGACAGACATTACATACAAGCAGCATGGAGGTATTTAGATGTTTTCTGGTGTGTTTATTATTATTATATAGACATGCACTGCTACGCCAAGACTCCCTGTAACTCAGAGAAGCCACAGAGGACTCTGAAACTCCTCCCAGCCGTTAGTCGACATGAGGGTGAGTAGATGATGAGTGAAATATCATTCTGGGGTGAACTATTCTTTTTAAATTCAACAGATGTTATATTCCCACTTTCTGCTGACCAGGCACTTGATAGTTCTGTTTACTTGTTGACCCTTTATGAATCTTGAAGAGCTCTGGTTTAAGGGCAGGGCAGGGTCTATGGTTTTCTTTGAACATCTCACCACTTTAACATATGCCTGACAATTTAGTCTATTTTTGACCAAGTTGTGAAAAATAAAAATATTTCATTTTAAACAATGGGTTGTCTGTTTTTCTGCACAGTGGCTATAGAAGTGCCCTCTAGAGCATGCCAGAGGGACATGGACCATAGACAAAGTATGACCACTTCACTTGTATTGATTTTTTTTAACTAGCTAATAATGTATCATGACTTTCTATAACACACCAGAGTGTCCTCACTTTACTTAGAGCATCCAACGACTGCTTATAAACAACTTATAATGTATCATGACATTCTATAACCCACCAGAGTGTCCTCACTTTACTTAGAGCATCCAATGACTGCTTATAAACAACTTATAATGTATCATCAGTGTCCTCACTTTACTTAAAGCATCTAGTGACAACTTATAATGGTTTATAATCACTGTTTAAGCATTATACCATCTCATACAGACATAACACTTATAATAAATTATAATCATGTTATGATGTTTTATAACTGTGATTATAATGCGTTCATGAGAGATTAGTTATAATACTTTATGATACATTATGATGCTTGAACCCTTATAAAACATTATAAGAAAGCATTATAATCTGCTTATAATTGTTATTATAACACATCATGAACATGTATAAGTCATTATAACAGTTATTATAAATCATTATAACCTCATTATAACCGCATTATGATCGCATCATAATGCATTATAAGGAGGGGCCTCATAGAAAGTGTTACCGTAATTTTCACACAATTTTTTAAAGTCAACTTTTTTCTTCTTTTTTTTTTGGATCCAAAAGCCTGTCTGGCTAATTGTATTCCTTTATTTTATTTCATAATACCTTTGTAGTTAGTTGGAAAATTATTCAAGGGTCACAAGTGAAATAGCATCAGGAGTCTGCAGCCATGTTGAGGTAAATGTTAATGTAATTGTGCTTACAGTACATGGCCACAGTGATAATGCTGACATACTGATGCTGAGCATGTATCCATATATTTATCATGTTCACCATAATATGTTGACATTTGCTAATTGGCCCTAAATACACTGAAGCCCATAAAGTTGGAATATTTTTCCCCTGTTCTCATGAAATGATTGCGACAGTGTGGTTTATTCTTGATAAAGAGTAGCCTATAGCTATACTGTAGTAGCCTACTTTCCAATGCTCTTTCAAATGTCCCTCATTAATTAATCTTGAGTATGGATACCCATGACATGGATCAATGCATTAAGACGTCATGGCATTCTGTCCACAAGCATGATTTGGTTTCACCTGGGTAACTGGGACTCATTATGTAATCATTGCACCTGGCCAAAGGTGATTACTGATGATGTGTATAAATAGGAATTAAAAAAAGGAATGTGTCTGAAAACAAAATGGGAAACAGTGTATATAAAACATGCTGATGGGATGTCATTATTTGTAAATGTAAATGTGCATTCAGTAGATTTCAATGTATTTCACACAAAAACTAGACATGTGAACTTCATGGTAGCACCAGAGTCAAAGTGAGGGCATCACCAAAGTCATAAGGAGATATCATCTGGTGATCACGGATGTCGGTGTAAAGTTTCATGGTTTTATCCGGCTTCACCACTCTGACTGTGCTCTGACTCCAATATTTTGGTTCAGAGCTGTGCGTCCCTTTAAACAGCTGTTGTGACTGAAAAATGGATTTCTCTCAGTTTTCAGGCGAATCGCAGACATCTGGCTTTTAAGATGAAAACGCCTTTCACAGAGCAGCATTGAACGTTTCCAGCGCGCTGAGTGATTTGACTTGTTTGGATGTCCACATATTGGATATATGTATGTGTTTTGGAACAGGAGTCTGAAGGTGCTCGGATGAAATATTTTGTTTGGTTGAGGAGGTTCATGCATGAGCAGAAGCCTCCGGGGCCCTCTCACTCAATCGGCCCCACTCCTCATGTCACGACCCCCCTGTGACCCTCATCACTTCTCACTTCCCACTCCACATTTTCCCACCGACATAATGACGCACTCCTGATCTCAGAGGAGAGATCTCAGAGGCCGTTCTGATACGACCGCTGCCACCTTATTTAATCTAAAGTTAACAGAAAGCCATAGGTCAAAGTCATTTCACCAGCGTTTTCCTACTTGTCCTTTTCAAAATAAACTCCCTGCTGTTTTTTTTTTTTGTGAAACAATGAGAATAAAAGGGAAAGCTTGTTCTCAGATAAAAATGAAGTGTTAAAGCGTCCACATGTTTAAAGTGCAAGGTGAAGTATGTTTATGGGTTAGTCCAGAGGTTCCTTTTGGAGTGACAACCTTGTCAAATAAACATCATGCTAAGTGTTCGCACTTGTTCCATTGTTTCCCTACAAAAATCAAACACGCCGTGACCACGTTTTATGCTACCGGCGCGCAGCTCTCTGGAGAGTTTGTCGTATATATGGAGCTGAATTTTGAAACCTGCTCATGAAACATATTTCCTGAAAGAAAAGGCTGAATAAGAGCTTTTGTTTAAATGAAGCAATGTATAATTTAAATGCCCGAGGAATTTTCATCTTTTACCATAAAGCAAAGAGAGAGAGAAAAGCTCAAGAGATGCACATAACATTTCCCCAGATACGCATTTAAGGCCATCATACGTCTATGAGTAATGTGCTTTCTCCACAGGGTTTATCACCCCAACTCTGAGAACTCCCTCCACCCCCGACAATATTTATTGCCCTTTTGAATTATTCATAACAGTGTTGTCATGTTGAAAGATATAAATAAAGGTGGTAGATGTTATCATAAGTGTTCTTATTCTTTACATGCATAATATCATGGCTGCAGTGTTGACTTAGAACATACATCCCCCTCCACACAGTTTTCAGCATGGCTCTACAGTAGATGGTGATGTTTGGTCTGACACAGCAGCAGTGATCAATCTGAACTAAAACATCTCAATAACTACTGGATCAATTAGTAGAATCATTTGACAAGTACGTCCATGTTGCCCAGAGGATAAATGCTAGAGACTTAGATAATCCTCTGACTTTTAAGGATGCTCATTTTGTAGAGTTCTTCATGTTCTCCACAGGATGTAACTTTGTTGATCTTGACTTTTTTTCTCTTGCCATCATTGGCAAGAATTTTTTATTCCTCTGGTCAATGGTGAAATACGTGAAAAACTAACGACATTACCATCATACCTCAGCTGTAGATGTTAGCATTTTCACTGTGAGGATGTTAGCGAGCTGACAGTTAACTAAACTTTTTTACTCATCTTTTATTGAGTCTATTTTAAAGCAGAAGTAAGCGGAATGTTTGTGTTAATATAAGTCTTAAATAGTTGTATCTTCTGACAGCAATCACTTACATAGAGTGTTTGGTCAAAGATTTTCAAATCAAATCAAATCAAATAGCTCAAAGATCTCAGAGTGTGGACATTAAGGCACATCACTTTGATACTTTGATACTTTGATACTGTTTGGCCAACACTGAGCCAGATTTGATTTGATTTGACAACTGTTTGCCTTGCTTTAATAACATGGTATATCATGGAGATATCATCATTTCAAAGAAGCTGTCAAGAGTAGCAACTACCAAATTGATATGAAATTGTGATTGTGGTGATCTTCTTACATCCACTGTTCTTCTTCTACCATCCTCTAATTCCACATATTTGTACAAGTAAAAGACATATTTTCAGAACTTTCCATTTTCCTGCTCCTGAGTAGATGGGATGAACCTTTTTAATAAGATTTCAATGACCCTATGGACTTTCGTCCAGCACCACACTGTGGAGAAACCAAACTACTTCTACTATGTGTATTGTAAAACTAACTTACTAACATTTTACTGCCCTCTTCATTAATGTACCGTGTTTTTGGTTTGTTTGTTCATTTTTTGGTATTTTATTCTTGCTTTCATGTTCAGTAATCAGATCTCTATTCATACAAGAAAACTGAGAGAGATGGCACGTATTTACGAGACATCAATGAACTCATTGATAACTAACAGAGTCTTGGACACAAGACTGGATGAATTGGTCTTGTAGGATGATTAGTTGTACCGTTTCAAGACAGCAGTGAGTCAAACAACAGTTACGACAAAGGTCGATGCAGCTTGTTTTCAAATATCCACCGTGCTCTAATCAGGGGGCGGTGACCAGTTGTGTGATTGCTGGTGTTGTTGTCTTTGGCACCATTGGCTCTCATTCTCCACTTCTTCCAGACCTGGATCTATATATAGAGAACAAGGCTGTGGTAATGGGATGATAAATGGACTCAGCTAGGCCTAATTTCATGGGCAGGAAATCACTGGAGAAAAGCTAAACTGTAGAGGCTGTAATTATCCTCAGGGAGAGATCAGTCACAAACTACTATACAGGAAATGGATGTATCATGATTCATGGTAAAGTAACATGTTGTACATTCAATCTTACACGTTGCACAGTGATACCACCTTCATCTGCCTGTGCCCATATGTATACCTTCTCAAGGGGATACAATTTTTTTTTCAAGTGATATGCTATTCAAATGACCTCATCTCATTCCACTTCTTGGACCACGCACTGTTGGGCACTCACCACTGTTTCCTCTACAGCTGCAGCTACACTGCATGAAGCACATAAACATGGTTTGCAGAGACATACCGTGTTGCAGGATACATGTTGTTCCTTTGCGCAGTGTGTTATTATTTTAGTCCATGTGCTTCAGCATGTACAATCAAATATTCTCACTATGTCTGTGTGTTCTCACTCAGAAGATGCTGGAAATAAAAAGAAAAAAGAAGGTTGAGGAGACTGCAGTCGATTGATTCCAGAGCCTGTCACAGCTGCCCCAGGGGGTGCAATGACACATCAAATATGATGCAACTGCACACTGTTAAAAATAACAACTTTACTTAT
>NW_028220056.1:0-14613 GCF_045865225.1 Trachurus japonicus | reverse complement strand
AACTGATGCGGCCATCTATAAATGCCATCTCCCTTCCACCTTTTGCATTCATGCAGTTCCACACCTCTACACTCCCACCTGCATGTTTCACAGTCAGTCAGCACTATGGAGTCACTGTGGTAGTTCTAGCCAGGTTCACGCTAAATGAGCCGGTGCTCTTCTGATCCAAACTAATTTATTTCGGTTTGATCTGACCAAGGGATGAGCTGCCAATATATTCATCAGGCTTCTCTTCATGCTCTTTGGCAAAGTTTGTTAGTGCAGTTTTGTGAGCAACAGATTTTTTTCTTGGACACCATCCGCAGAGGTTAACCTCATGCCGTGTCCTTCCCAGTGACACTGAAACACCACTTTTGTGCCAACGAGAGGCACCAACCTTGTTTTCAATACAAAGTTTGGTAACACTTTATTTGATGCCTATCTCTATAACGCACCATAACCATACTTATAATGAGTTATAATGCAGTTATAGCACTTTTAGTTATAAACACTCATAAATGATCATAATGCTTTATAACAATAATCATAACACACTATAAAGCATTTCATCATGACTTATACGGTCAGGTATTATAATATGTTATAATTGTTAGTAACTCGCTGAAAATGCCCACATCGATAGTGCGTTATGAATATAGTTATAATGTGTTATAATTGGCTTATAGACGTGTATAACTATCATTATAAACACTCATAAATTATCATAAGGCTTTATAACAATAAGCATAACACATCATAGAGCATTTTATAATGGCTTAGAAGGTCAAGTATTATAATAGAGTTATAATGCTCTATGATGTGTTATGCTTATTGTTAGACTTATGATAATAATGAGTGTTTATTATGATAGTTATACACGTTTATAAGCCAATTAACCCACATTGTTGATGTGGGCATTGTCAATGAGTTACTAACAATTATAACGTATTATAACACCAGACCTTATAAATCATGATAAAATGATTTGTAGTGTGTTATGACTATTGTTATAAAGCCTTATGATCATCTATGAGTGTTTATAACTATAGTTATACAGTGCTATAACTGCAGTATGTTATAATGCGTTATAGAGATAGGCATCAAATAAAGTGTTACCCAAAGTTTCATAAATAGTGAATAGTGCAAGGTGTCATTTTTGATGGCAGCTACTCCTCCTTCGTTTTTTGTATATAACAAAAACAGAAGGAGTAGTAGCTGCCGTTCTCCCTCTACTTCTTCTACCTAACCATTGACACAACTCTGTTTCTGCTAATGTTGAGTAGACTCACCCAGCCTGGTGCAGGCTTACAATCTGGTTGTGTTTCATAATGCACTAGGCGTGTTCCAGGCTGAATTAAGGAAGCTATTAATGTGCTGACAAATTTAATCAGTGTGAAGAGAACAATGAAGACTGCTGAGCACCAGACATCAAGTATTTTGTGAACCCACCTGTATCAAGGACAAGTATTCAACACAAGCTGACGTTATCTAAAAATAATTTTTACCACAGTGCAACAGGCATTAACTTCCTGTCCTTGTGTCTCCATCTGTCCTTGTAAGATAAACACTCATAAACTAATTTTCACTGCCGATCCCCACAGAGACTATAAGATACGAAGGCCTTGTGCCTCCAAGATACTTCCAGGCTGCAGGTTAGTGTACAGTGGGAGTTGTCAGTGAAGTGGAAATGGGCTCTGCATTACACTATTTCTGGCTGCACAGCTGGAAAACACTTTAAAGGCAAAGCAAGCCATTTATTTCTACTTATTTTAGATATATGACTGTGCCCACATCAGTAGAAAAACCCTGCTGTGCTGGAAGAAAAGAGAAGGCAGTTCCTTGTTTTTCACTTTAATAAACATGAGATTCAAACAGGAAATGCGCAAACTGTGGACCCCACAGACAACAGAAAAGTGTGATTGCTGCCGAGAGGCTCATTGATCAAAGTCTGGCCTGTTGACAGGCACCTGGGCTTCCTCATTTTCACAAATCCGAGTGACCATTGAGGAGTAAATAACTGCTGCCGTTCTTTACATAAAAACATGCCAGTGTGCCCACTCTGCTGCTGCTTTTTTCTGGCCTTTTGATCTGTTTTGTTTTCTTCTTCATATTCACTGCTCTGTATGTGAACATAGTGTTATAAAGCATACTTAATCCAATATCCCATCCATCCATTAGGGTTATGTCTCTAGGTCACCCCATGTAGCTTCTTTATTTTAGTTTTAACTTAATTTTATATTTAAATCAACATGTTATTCATATCCTCTGTTGCTCACCCTGAGGTTTCTCCTATTCTTCCCTGTTAAAAGGGTTTTCTATGGAGTTTTTCCTCAGTGGATGTGAGGGTCTAAGGACAGAGGATGTTGTTATGATGCCATGTAAAGCCCTTTGAGACAAACTGTTTGTAAAAACGAGGCTATACAAATAAAATTGCCTTGCCTTGCCTTGGGCGGCATCCAAGTGCCATTTCACTACTCGGATACCCCACCCGTCGGACGGTCACATTAGCGCGATTTAGCGTGTTTGTGTGTGTGTGGATAGTAAAATATGCCACTCGTTGCAGCCCTAATTTGCAACAAGTGACAAAACAATCTGAACAGCATTATGACACCTGTGGTCCTGAGAGCCTCCGTCCCTCCACCAAGACAGACAGACAATAGATGTGTGCCAGCATAGAGCAACAAAGTAGAGTTGAGTTGTACAATCAGGAGTCGATATTATGGATAATTCCCTTGAATACATGGAACAAGGACAGACTACACAAACACATTATTCACACATATAGAAGAAAACAAAGACAGAGGGAGAGATGAGAAGGAGGGGGAGGAGGCTGGGCCCCCTGAAGGAGGAAAATGCAGATGCTAAACATCTGGAATAAGGCACAGCCTTTCTGGAGAGAGACCCCAGTGTGGTGGTGAAAAGAGAGGTGCAGGGAGGAGGAAATAGAGGGATAGAGGGTTCTGCTCTGTTGCCTGTCAACCTTGTGTTGGCAGTGGAGGGTGCACGGGGCAACGGCCTGATCCTGAATTTCTCTATGAAGAGGTCAGACTTAATGTGCCTCCAGCACCAGTGTTTCTTTTTTTCTTTTCCTAAGGTGGGAAACCAGGTTAAAGATAATATTAATCAGAATATTTAAACATAAAACATACCTGGGTATGAACTGTAAAAGTTAGTGCAGCATATGTTGTATTAAAGGGATGAACCCACAGAAAACCGTCTTTAAAAAGTCAGTGTGAAATGTCAGAGTTTAGAGGCATTAACTTCACTGTACGTCTCCTATAGAACGTACAGTATAAGCCAGTGCAAATTAGTTGTGTTGAAACATTCTTAAGGTAATTGATCTTTTTCTACACATCGTTTTTTTGATATTGTTCCTTTGTATTCTCCATATCGCACACACGTAAACACAGACCTGCTCTGACTGGTATGAATACACGTTCAGATGTTGTCTCACATTAGGAGTCAGGAGAAAGGAGTGAGAGAGAATACAGCCCATCTGTTTCCCTGTGATGTGGCTCCTGCAGATCTCTCTCCACATTATCAATCGCCCCACTGCGCCAAATTCTAGTAATTGTATCGTATCCGTTGGCACAGACTACAAAGTCACAGCAACTGCTCTGTCATACAAATGGAACAGAGGACAAATGGAAAACGCTCTGAGGATTTGAGTAGGTGCCGTTTATAAATACAAACTGCACATTTTCTCTGGAAGTGACTGTCAGTAACTGTTCATGTTTGCCAACTGAACTGCAAGACACACACACACACACACACACACACACACACACACACTTGAGTGCATCTCTCTGACATCCAGCAACACAGATGGAACAAACACTTGCTCCATTACATTTTTGTCCTTTGTGGTCATTTTTGGGATTCTGCTGGACAGTGCAAAGTCATGAACCTCATGTTTGTATATTTATCTTGGAGGAAATATTCATTTAAAAATATTCTGGAGTGTCCTTCACTGAAATCAGAGCACAAACCTGTCAGTGAATGTGCCATGCTTTCTCATTTCAACCACATAAGCTGGAAATTACATGTTTTCCACTCAGTACTTGTATGCATATTAACTGAATATGCTACAGTCAAAACATGGTGCTGAAGTGTGAAAAGATTGGAAATTCAAATATGGACGAGATATGTAGTACTGTATGTCTCTGCATAGGCTACTTCAGTCCAGTGGAAGTACTTAAACGTCTTATATTATGTGAAGTGAGATTTCCGTGGCTCTTTTGGTTATAAAGCAGGTCTAAGTTTGACATTAACACTGTGGAAGTAGCATTGTGTTCAGTTAAAAAAAATGTTCACAGGCTATTTTCAGAAAATGAGCCTTAAATGCAGCCGTCAGCCCTTTTGTAACTTTGTGATGACTCAGACATTCCCCAAGTCCCGCCCACCTGGACCCACCATGCAACCTTGCAAGATCTGGTTTCTCAAAATCTGTTTATTTTTGTTTCATCACATTTAGAAGAGTGTCCCTTCTGATTGGTTCACCGACCTGTGGTTTCGAGAGCTTCCTGAGAGATGTAAAACTATGCTGAGATGGGTTTGTTCTTAAAACCACAAACACATCTTCTCTTGGATCAACATTTCAAATTAAACACAGGAGAAGTGGAAAAATTAAGGTTGTTTAATGATAGAACATCATAGATAATAGAAAAGACCATAGAAAGACAGTGGTGCGTTCAGGTGGAACTCCATCTGTTATAGTAAAAGGCTGATTAAGCAAATTGATTTTCGGGGCCTGCATTAACCTCAACAGTTGTTCCCAGAAAGCTCGTATTTCTTGCTGAATGAGATAAAACTGATTGGTTATGGATGACCCACATTTGTGGTTTAAGTGGCCGTCACTTCGCTGTGTGACGACTCATTCTCAGCAGCACTGAGCTCACTGCGCAGCCAATCATAGAGGAGCTCTGTCGCACAGATGATTCTTTTGTTAAAACTGCTTTATTAAACAGAGCAGAGCCGAACAGGGAATAGACAATGAAAGTTCAACGCAGAGTTTCCTGGAACGAACAATTTGGCAGGTAAACAGATAAAATGCACTGACTGCACAGAAAATCATCCCGAGGCTCTGACAGAAAGCAGCTTACAGATCTCGTGTGTAATTTATTCTGCGTATAATACACTCTAAAAACAGTAGATCTAACGGGAACATCCCTGATTATTGTGCTAGACTGATGCTGTGTCCCTATTTCTTCTTTTTGTAAATGTATTGTTGCCTCTTCATCAAATCCAGAAATTATCCTTGTTTTCATTCTTCACAATCCTTGAAAGGGTTCTTTTCTTTCTAAAGATTTACAGATTCAATACACAGTGATTAGAAAACAACACACAGGAATTTTAATTCTGTTCTAACTTTCTTAGTTTTCAATGAGCCAAGCGATGAATCCCCTGAAATGTTTAACAGGATTATTGGTCAGAGTGGGTGATCAGCACACTGGTCTGTGATCCTATCAGGTGAGGTCTAAACTACTAAAACTCTCATTAAGAACTGTGTTCAGGGGATAAGGTTTTAGACGCTGCTTAAAAAGGGAAATTTATCTAAAAATCAGGCTTCATTCAGAGTCATGAGCTTGTTTGAACGAGATGGCAGCTGACGCTGAGCTGGAGGCCAAAGGCTCATCACTCACTTCTTTGTTTCACGGTCAAAGAGCTGCTTCTAAACCTGGCTTCTCTCTCTGCTGCTGAGGAAATGTGTCATTTCAGGAAACTTGTGGGAGATCAGACTGTCAGGTCTCCATCAACTATACAAGGAGAAAAGAAACGTGATTTGCAGGCCCGGTTCTGTCATGTTATTCATGTTCTTTCGGCCTTCCACACTGTGGAGGATTATTTGTATGATATTTGGTCTTATGTACAAATAACAAGTCTTAACAATTAAATACATTTATACACTGACATAAAAAAGTGTCTAGAAATAACATTTGTCTGACTTTACCTGCTGACTTTCATTAATAGTGTTTTTATGTTGATGACATCTGTAGTCACAACTAAAACAAATTGATAATTAAAGGAAACTTCATTTGGTTTAAATTTTCAATCGTTAAAGTGATTTGTCTTTATTCATTGGCAGAGTCTTGCATAGAAAAAAATCTAATTCTGACCCTTTAGACATTGATGAATAAAAAGATTGTGCCGCCACGTTAGCAACTCAGTGGCTCTCTACTCAGGCACAATGTTACTGAAAGGATTAGGCTCAAGGATAAAGTTTAGCATGCTAACATGCTGAGTTCTTTCTCAAGTATTTTGTCAAAAAGCAGAGTATCAGACAAATGACATTTTAACATTTTGATAATGAAGTTTAAGTTAATGGTCAAAGTTATTACAGTTCATTCTCTGTGGACCATGATTTTCTTTTTTCAAATTTCTCTTCAATCCAACCAGTAGTTGCTTTAATTTACTGGTAAAACACAAAAGTCAGGGATCCCTAAAGTCACTGGTAATTGTCCAGTGGAAACCATGAATGCCGGGATGACATTTTATGCCATCTATAATAGTCTGGACCAAAGTGGTGGAAAGACTGACTGAAATCACCCAGAGCTATGCCACTAGCGTGACTAAAAATACATCAGTGCATATCAGCAGACTTGCTTCCTCAGGGTGTCTCGATACATAATAAGGCCACACCAATTTAAGAAGGAGCCTGAACGGTTGTGAGCGACTGTGGGTTTAACAAAGGAAACACCCTGGGCAAACTACAGTACTACAGAGAAACCCTGTGTGGAAAATGAATAATTCATTATTGAAGCTGATTTCACCTGTTAAACATCAGAAGATATAATGGAAATATTTAGCGGTGTATCCGAATCAAGCTTTAATTTGTTTCCAATGAAAGTGAAAAGTAAGGAGATCCCCCGTTATTGTGTCATAACAGTGTGAAGTAAACTTCTTTGAGTTGATCACAACATTTTCTAGATATAAAACAGTGAAAAGTTAATAAATGATCACCTGTGGGGCGTCATGTGGCACAGTTGGTAGAGCTGGCACCCCATATGCTGAGGCTACAGTCCTCGCTGCAGTCGGCCCCTGTTCGAGTCCCGCATTGGGCAGCCCTTTACTGCATGTCATTCCCCCTCTCTCTGCCTCCCCATTTCCTGTCTCTCTGTACTATACTATCCGATAAAAAATCAAAAAATGATCAAAAATATACTTCACCTATCACCTGTAATAATAAGATACGTCATGAATCTTTCTACCCACCAGTTAAGCGCCGTTTAACACCAGATGCTATCCAATCGTTTTTTAATTTGCTCTTTTACAAACCTCACAGACTCAGGCTGATATAATGGATTTGTTTTTGTGAACTACCAACCACATGCCAGCTTGAATTCCTATTTAAACCCCAATGACAAGAAGCAGAAAGATTTCCTGCTGGTCCGGTACACATGGCCCGACTCCTCAAACTGATCTTAGCTTTGGGCGACTCCATATGATGCAGTTTAACACACCAGTGTGTGGTGGTGGAGGGATTATTTGATGCAGTCTGGATGTGTGAGTCATTAGTGTTCTCAGGCAGGATCAGTCCGTCAGGCTTAGCCACTCAGCTTTCACTCAACACGTCTTGTTTCACTGCACATCACTGCTGTCAGAGTTGCATCATCAAGCTGTTCTTCATGCTCAGCAGATCCTCTTGTTTTCAAACAGGACCAGTGGTGAAATGAATTCCAAAGACATTGATCAATATACAATATACAAATACATATTGTGTATTCCGTTTCCTTCTCTACACTAACACATACTCAAGGATGAAACAAACAACAATAAACACTCATCGTTGATCACCAGGGAGGATAACATTTCAACCTGAACCTCATATTTATATATATAACATCATTTTTTATTGAACTTTGGCTTTCACAGGTGGAATGGGACAGGTTCATATGTTCTACTTAATAGTAGTGCATGATTTTTTGTTTTCTCAAATAATACAATACAAATTCATAGAATAATCACCTCAGTGGTTCTGTAAGTGACAGAAAGCTAAAGGTTGTATGCTTATCAGTTGGCTCTTTCATCAGTGATCGGGGTAGCTGACTCTAGTTAGCAAAATTACACTGAACTGGACACAATAAAAGGCCACTCTTTTTTACTGCGGCGAAAATGCTCTCATTAGGTGCGTTTCCATTACCCCTTGAAATGCGCAAAACCTAAATATCGAAATTAAAAAGTGGTAATGGAAACACCTTCATTTCGAAAAAACTCACAAATATCGCAAAAAAGTTTTTGCGCTCTCATGAGGTGGTTTTTGAGACGTATCGATACAAACGTGTTGCGCAAAAGTGTAATGGAAACACCTTTTCCGCATTTACACGTCACCGGCGTCACGTGATATAAAGCAGTTGACCAGTTGACCAGTTGATTTAAAGCAAGATGGCGCGTTACGTCTGGACGGATGAGGAGACCGAGCTACTGCTGGCGATTATAAAAGAAAAGAACATCACTGCCATACTCGACACAAAACAACAAAGGAATGCGGAGTCGTTTAAGGAAATAGAAATAGAAATGAGGGAGAAGGGGTATCAGAAGCCCTGGCCGGTAATCCGCAGCAAGTGGAAAACGATGAAGCAGCGCTACCTGTCTGAAAAAAGGGCCCTGTGCAAAAGTGGAGCCGGGGGGAAGGAAAAAGTGAAATTTAAGTTTTATGATGGTATGGACAGCATACTGGGCAATCGACCGATTGTGCAAGCGATGACGACTGTGCTGAACAGCATGGGTAAGTGCGTTTTAAAATGTCGTGACGAAGTAAACATGCATTAATGCAGTGATATTATTAGGTTAACCACGAAGAATATTAAAGGGATAGTTCACCCTAGAATGATATTTCGCTCATTATCTACTCACCCTCATGTTGACTAAGGGCTGGAAGAAGTTTCAGAGTCCTCCGTCCCTTCTCTGAGTTACAGGGGGTCTTAGCGTAGCAGTGCATTTCAAGGCAACGGTTGTAAAGGGACACCAGAGCTCTTCGTAAAAAAACACACACAAAAAAACATCCAAATACCTCCATGATGCTCGTATGTAATGTCCGTCTTGTGCTGAAGCCCCAAATTGCGTAATTGTCCCGAAAAAAATTAAATAAGTCCACATTCCAAGCATGTTTGTAGCATTAGCTCTGTGTCTGTTGTCCGGTCTTCCGCTGCCAGCGCGCATGCGCAAGGTTCGCACTGAGACCGACTCGAGTCTCAGTCTGGTTGCGCATGCGCGCTGGCAGCGGAAGACCGGACAACAGACACAGAGCTAATGCTACAAACATGCTTGGAATGTGGACTTATTTAATTTTTTTCGGGACAATTACGCAATTTGGGGCTTCAGCACAAGACGGACATTACATACGAGCATCATGGAGGTATTTGGATGTTTTTTTGTGTGTGTTTTTTTACGAAGAGCTCTGGTGTCCCTTTACAACCGTTGCCTTGAAATGCACTGCTACGCTAAGACCCCCTGTAACTCAGAGAAGGGACGGAGGACTCTGAGACTTCTTCCAGCCCTTAGTCAACATGAGGGTGAGTAGATAATGAGCGAAATATCATTCTAGGGTGAACTATCCCTTTAACATGTTCTTTTGTTGTCTTTGGTATCAACGTACAGCCTAGGCCCTACTGTATTGTGTCTCTCTACATCTTTACAAAAACGTTTACTCCAAGACGTTGCCATGGATATAGAATGTAGCATAATAACATACATATCACTACGCACATGTAACTTCACGTAACAATATAGTCCATACACTAAAGTTTGTATTTCATAATAATAGGGAAACTTGTCACATTTTAGTGACCAGCTGTTGTTGGCATAATTTGGATCATGTTGTTGTGCTATTCTTATTTTTATGTGTGTGTTTGTCTCTTATTCAAATGGACCTGGAGTCTAATAAATAAAGTATATCTCTAAATGTTTTTGTCATACATTATTAGATGCTGAGGCAGATACGGAGGAATCAACACAGGAGACTTCCCAGGGTTCAGATGGTAAGTCAAGAATCTTTTGACGTCACATAATTTTAGATTCATATAAAAATCTCTCGTTGTCTAAGACTTTTGGACAGTACTGTATACATGTCTATATATTATTCCTTATTGTTCTTACTATAGCAACATCTGATGTCCCGCCTGTGTCGTCCCATGACTCTGATGAAATGCCTGATGTGCCAGAAGATGAAGAGTCATCTGAGGCTCAACCTCCACCTACACCTCAAGAGGCATGGAGACGGCCAAAGAAGCGAAGAGCCTCAGCTTTGTCTCTGCACATGAGCATGTTAAAGGAGATAGCAAAAGATGATCAGGCTGCCCTAACCACAATCTGCGATGTGCTCAAGCAAACAGTGCGCTGTTTTGAGAGGGCTACAGATGCAGCAGAGCGCAATGCTCGTGCTCTTGAAGTGATGTCTGAAGCTCGGCTCCCTGTCCCCCAGCATCCACCTCCAGCATTCAATCCTTACCTCCAAGATCACCACCACCAACAACCATCTACATCATATCAGCCTCCTCCTACCTCCCACCATCACTACCAGCAGCAGCCACCTTCTACCTCTTCTCCTAACCATCCCCACCCTTACAACACATACTATAATTTGTAGGTCATATATAAAAAAAAAAACATGTAATGTTTCTTTATTATTATTATTATTTATTATTGAGACCTTTAACACTGAATGCTGAAACTGTTGCAAACATGTTATTTTTTTGTGCAATAAGATGGAGCTATAGGCTACCTATTCTGTTTGAGAAGGCACTTTTATTTAATACATTTTTATAAGCAGGCAACAAAGCATATTAAGTTGTGTCGAATCACAAAGTTTAATAGCCTACAAACTTAAAAATGTGGCCCAAACTTGACAATTCTTTGTACATGGAGCCAAACTTATTTGTTACTTTTATATGACAAAGAAAAGAAAACATTTTGTGTTACAAAAAGCTCTGTGAAACCACACATTAAACTTGAAATAAACCATTAATATGTGCCTTTGTGTTACTGTAAAAACTATGCACACACAAAAGCTAACAGAAAGATATTTCAGATGGTTTGCTTGTTTGTTTGTTTGTTAGCAACTAATGAGCTGTGACCAAATGCAGGGCAAGTGCTTCTCTGATTGCAACTGCTCCCGGGTCTGGTTGGTCCTGATGATGATGTCCCTGGGGCTGTTGAGCATTGGGCCCTGCAGGATGTAATGCTGCAGGTGGTAGATGTTGTCTTTTTTCCTCACATATGTTATGTAGAACACAACAAGCAGCCACCACCACTGGCATGAAGTTATAGTCTATATCAGACTGCTTGGACAGGACACGCCATCTCGTCTTCAGGTGTCCAAAGGAGTGCTCAACTTTCACACGGAGGGCGCTTAAATGTTCATTGAAAGTATCTTGTGTGACTGTTAAATTGGGACCAGAGAAGCCCTTCATGAGCCAGGGTAGTAGTGGGTATGCAGGGTCACCAGCGAGGAGTAGTGGCACTTGGACTCCTTCTATGTCCTTTATTGCTTGGGGGTGTTTACCTGGATATCTGAGAGCACAAATATTTTTGTGGTGTCACATATTAAGTAATATTTCACATTACAAGCATAAAGCACACTAAGGTTAAAAAAATGTATGGAACAAGTGTAAAATACTTTTTTTAAAAGATAATAATAATCATTATGTACAGTACGTATATTTTCATTTGTGCCGTTTTTTTTCTCTCTTTTTTTTTTTTTTTTTTTACAAAGCAACAAGCAAACAATACTCTAACCTCACTTAGTTAGATGACAGACAGATAGACAGACAGATAGATAGATAGATAGATAGATAGATAGATAGATAGATAGATAGATAGATAGATAGATAGATAGATAGATAGATAGATGTTAGACTTGAGTCAAAGTAGATAAAAGAAAAGCGTTACCTAACCAGATGTGATGTGGCAAACACAGCAGCATCATGAGCGCATCCAGGTGTTCCCACACAGATGTCCCTGATCATTAATCGATCATCAACAACTGCCTGCAGGACAATTGATGTCCAACCCTTCCTGTTCACGTAGTCGCGATAGCCATCACTTGGGGCACGAATAGGTATGTGGGACCCGTCGATTGCACCATAGACCTGGGGTATTTTATGTGCCTCATAATTGCGTTGTGCTATCTCCAGGGCCTCGTCCACGTCCGGCAAAAGGATTTTTCGTTTCATCAGCACGCTACATATGGCTTGGCAAACGCCATGCACACATCTGTGTACGGTGGTTTTGCTGACACCAAATGTTTCCCCTATTACTCTGTACTCAGCGCAAGTTGCAAGTTTGTAAATGGCAATAGCCACTCGCTTCCGAGGAGGAACAGCTTCCCGAGGGCATGAGACGTGTGGTGTCACAAGAGGTTGGAGAGCATCACACAGCTCATTGAACGTATCCCGGGTCATCCTGAAATGTTCTATCCACAGTTCGTCTGTAAAATCCTCAACAATTATCTCCCAGAACCAGGGGTCGCGTTAACCGGATATTTTCCGTCATTGACCGTTTTTTTAAAACGGTGACGGAAAAATTTTGAGGCCATCCGTCATTTTGACAGATTGCAATTCACAGCCATGGCCGTCTGGCCATGTGCATTTGTTTACAATGAAGCCGGCGGATAATCAATAAATGGAGCGGTGGATAACGATATAAAACATATACAATGTCTCAAAGTCACTATGGTGAGAATTAGATAAAAAAAAAAAAAAAAACTCACAGCTGGCTGGTGCGCTCAGTAGAACGCTGTAGTACATACCCCAGGCCTGTGTGGAGCGTGTGTGGCGCTGTAGCGCTGCCACACATAAACACCAACAACAGAGAAGAAGACAGAAAGCTTCCCGCAGTATTCAAACTCCACACATTAGAAGTGGATTAAATGTTGACTGGGAGTCGTGTCAGTGCAAATATGACGGTCGATAATGATTTAACGGGCGAGATTCAGCTGCAGTGTCCGAGGGGCCGACAGTAGTCAGCTGTTAAGTTACGTAGCTGTAGCTACACAGGTGTGTCTCGGTACAGAGCGGTGGGGGCAGGACATCACCGTTTCACACACTCGCCGCGCACAACTCTTCTAAAGGTAACGCTAAGCCTTATTTTAATGTATTCTGCCCGCCGTGGCATTGTTTATAACACGTAAAGCTGAGTGGGGTCTTGTCCTGTCTGAATTTGTGCTGCATCTGGCTGTGTGGTCTATAGCTTCAGTTGTTTCAGTGATGCGCAATGGCTGCGTGCGTGCGTGCGTAAAAGAGAAATGAGAGGCAGAGAGAGAGAGAGAGAGAGAGAGAGAGAGAGAGAGAGAGCTAACGCCGGTGCACTATGCGGTGCCTATGTGAAAACGTGCTCCTTTGGATGTTTTGGTATAACACATGGGTTAGCATGTTGATTGTTGACAGAAAACTGATGTCATCATCAGGTATTTACGTTGTATTTAGATGTTGACAGAAAGTGACCCCCGCATTCACTGACTGACCCCACAGTTAGATGTGCTCTGACGCAGACTCTGCTCCGGAGCATTCTCTGTTCAATTTGTTTGGACTTGATATGAATTAAACATGAATTAAAATTGAATGCTATTGAATATGGCATTATTATAATTTAAAAAAATAAATAAAGTGACCGGTAAAAATAGATTATGACGGAATGTTTATGACCCCGTCAGTCAAAATGACCGGCGACGAAAAAGTCTAGCGCAACCTCTGCCCAGAACTCTCTCATTCGTGGCCGCAGCCACACATAAGGGCTCTGCCTTGGAGCAACCAATCGCTGCCTCCTTCGTCTCCTGTTGAAAACAACAATAGCAACAGCTGTAGCGGCAGCTGTGACTGCTGTCAGAGCGCCATGGAAACGTGAGACGCTTACATCCATCTTTCACAGTGAAGTCTCGCGGGACGTGACTTTAAGAGACTTGAGGGATATCGCGAGACTACGCCGTACGAGAGTTACGGCTCATTCGCCAATCACCTTTCAATGGAAACACCCGCAAAGAGCAATTGTACTTTTTCGAAGTTTCAGAAATATCGCTTTTATTTTGCGAAAATCTGTAATGGAAACGCAGCTACTGATCAGCTGTAACTGTGTAGTGGAGGGGAACACACACGCTACGCACACACACGCAATCCTCCTCAGATGCGGCTGCATCTCTCCAGGTCTCTTGTGTGTGTGAGTGTGAGAGAAATAAAAGCTCTGACTTGCTGGGGCAGACGTTGTTTGGTGTCACCCGCTGATAAATATCCGTCTTTTTCAGACTTTTTTCAACGGAAAAAAATATATTCGAGTCAATGTATAAAAAAATAGGCTATATAAAGAAATGTATGTATCGTTTAGGGATTTATATTAAACTCTACTGTTTAATTCCGTGTAAACGTTTACAAGTGTACACTGACACACCCCTCCTTCTGACCAAATCTGGAAATCATAATGGTAGATCTCCTCTCCCCAAGTGTTGCCGCCGCTCCTCTTTTTTATGTTTATTTACTTTTTTCGGCACGAGGGAGCGAGACGGGCGAATCTGACGTGACTTCCTGTATTTGGTCTGATAGTTCGAACCTTCCAAAAAAAATGCTTTCACACTACACAGCAGCAGACCTTGGTCCAGGATAGTCCGGACCGAGACCACCTCCTGAGGCTGGACCAAAGACTCAGGGG
>NW_028220055.1:0-8942 GCF_045865225.1 Trachurus japonicus | reverse complement strand
CACACACACACACACACACACACACACACACACACACACACATTCTTGTACTTGCTGCATAGTGAGGACCGAGTGAATTTCCTGCAAAGTGAGGACCGGCATTTCTAGACCTCATGTCAACACAGGAAACATATGTCTGAACACTAGGGGGAACCAACAAACTATACATTCGTTCAGATTGTGTGAAAAACAAAGTTTCAGGAAAAAAGTTTTTAACCATCAGAGTGAGGACCGATTTGAACTTTTCACCTTGCGCTCTGATTGGCTGCTGTTGATGGGCCATTAATTAGCAGAGGCCCCAGCTTCTGCTTCTCCAGCAGCTCTCAACAACTCTGTTACTGCTCTGCCTTTCTGATGAAGGCTGACCCTAACACCTGAACATATTTTCACAGTTCCAACAAGTGCATTCTCAAAAAACCCTCATATACATTTTGTGTACATATTCATAAATATGAATAAAAATATAATGAGTGTATTTTTTTATATTTTTTTTCCCACATTCAGTCTTGATCATAAAATAATCTCCATCATCATAAACAGGATTTTAACCCTTCAAATGACAGATGGAAATTCCCTAAAATCAAAGGTGACAAGATGTGTGCATATTGCTCTCTCAGGATAACAAAACTTTTCTTCTTAAAATAAGATTTATCTTGTTATCATGAGGAAACAGAACACACTTGGCCAGCGATGGCCGGCGATGGCCGCAATGACGGCGGGGTAGCTATCCATGGCTACTTAACCAAAAGTCTTTGAACTATCAAACAAACAAGTGAACTATGGACTATGGAAGCTTGAATGGCCAAAATATGAAGTTATGACGTGAACCATATGTTGCGGTGTGTAAAAAAAAAAAAAAAAGGCAGTTGATTCGGTGGAAACCCTGCTTACAAAACTGGCAATCAAAGATGATGTGGAAATTAAATTGGAATGAGCACACAGAGCTATCGCCCCAGAATTTAAAGTTTTATTTTGATGAACACTTTCACTGCGGTGAAGTGACTTCATGGTCTCTTTGACATATAAAGAGCATCAGAGTTTCACATAACTCAAGGGGACACCTAATTAAAAAATTCAGATTAAATTTATGTCAATATTGATTTAACCTCTTGATTTATTTATTGAGGAAATGAACAAATGAGTGGAGAAACATATAAAATTGTACAATTCAGTCAGGCAACTCAAAATTAGAACAATTAATAACAATGAGCAGGCAACAGGCTCTGTCTCAGATATTCATTCCCTGAATAATGATCTACTTTGACAGACATTACAGGGAATGAAAGCAGGGCCTCGCAGGAAATCATAGAGACAGAGCCCACAGGTGGATGCTGGGGAGGTGGTGGGTTTGCAAAACCTCATGGTAGGAGGGGCAACAGCAGTAACATGAAGAAGCAGTAAGGGTCCCAGCAGGGCAGCAGCAGTGTCGGCAGCAGCATAGCCAAGACTGACTGTTATCTGTCTTAACTAGCTTTGCATCATATGATTTAATAAATATGAAAAATAACATGAATTAACTCTGTAGCTACAGACTTTCCAGATCTCAGTCTGTTATTATCTCTTGGAGACTGTGGACCCACTTGTAGTGCTCCACCACCATAACACGAGCTACATGATATGATAAACCTCTGTTAAAGTTAATTCCGGTATCTGTAACTTTCTCTGATGTTCTTTTGTGACATACTGTTTGAGTTCACTATTCTGTCTGTCTGATATACTTTCAGCAAAAGTCTCAAATGAGATTCCCAGAGTAAATAAAATTTTGTGTTATTGAGGAGAAAATCTTGAGGGGATAGTTATCTGTCCTGTACAGTTCCATATACTGTAAAGATGATCTGTATATTGATTTTCCTCCTCCTTGCACTCTTAGCATATAACTCTTAGAATCTAAGAAAATTAGACCTCAGCCATCTCTCTAGCTGAACCGTTCTTCAGGAGCTGTATTAGGATGGGTAAATTTGAATCAGATGGAGGAAGAAAATGCATCAATACTTTACATTTCCTGAAAATTTCCAAATCAAAATTTCATAGTCCTTTGAATTAATATGATCCTCCATCATTGTTTTTATATAATGAAATTGCAGTCTTTTAAATTTCTCCATCTGTCTCTTTAACAGGTGAGAGGCAGCCAGTGTCACTCAGCCGGTGAACTCTTCACCTTGCACAGAGTGCTCTGGCTGCTGAGTTGATGGGTCGTTAATTAGCAGAGCCCCAGTCCTGCTTCTGCTTCTCCAGCACCTCACTAAAACCCTGTTAACCCTTTCAGTATTTTGCCTTACTGAAGACGTTTGACCATAAAACACAAACATATTTTCACACAATTCCTTTAACTGGATAAAGTCTAAATTAAAAAAAAAGTGCATCACTTTTTATGCCTTTAGATATATTTTCTTTTTCACATTAAGGGCTCTAATTTCGTAGCTCTCTCCCAGTCTCTGTCGTGTTTAGGCACACTTTGCAATTTTCGTCCACCACGCACCCTACTGCAAATCCTCCTCTTTCCCACCTCCGTCCCTCCAACCAGCGCAAATGGGAAATAGAGAAGGCGTGAGAGGGTTTAGAACAGCTGATTCAAATCTACACCAAATAATTCACTAACGCTTTAAGCTAGGAGGCAGACATTTGAGTTTGTGTATCAGGAAGTGAGGCCCATCAACTGTGTGGAGTTCCGTGCGACCCTCAGACGTGTCAAAGGTCACCGTGTGTTTGTCGTTCTTGTTCCTCTCAAGGACACACAACAACACTGTCCCTTCGGACTCCTTGGTTTGTGTTTCAAGACGAGTCAAGTGCAGCAGACCCCTGGCACCTATTATGTGGGCCGATCCCCACCATGGCGACTGTCGTCTGTCTTTTTTTTTTAAGTAGCCTATATACAGTATTTTTGGCTTTTCATACCTTTATTTGATAGGACAGTTCAGAGTGTGAAAGGAAATGGTAGGCAGAGAGAGGGGGGAATGACATACAGGAAAGGGCCGTAATGTTCACTGTTGACTTTAAATCATGTTGTTTGTGCTGTGAAAACTAATGAAAGCTCAAGTCCCATTGTCATGGGCATGATGTGCATGTAAAAAAATGTGTAAAAATGCTCTGCTATGACTATTTTTTGATAAAAAAAAGTTGTTTAAAATAAATCTCCAAAGACACTAACAACACGTCCATATTTCTCCCTCATTGAAAAATTCACATCTTATTAATATGCATGATTTGCTTGGTCAGGGTTGCTAGGTAACGGCGGTGCGCGCAGTGTTGCCAACTGGCGACTTTCCAAACCCTCTTGGCGACTTCTTTTGTAAAAAGCGACTAGCGACAAATCTAGTGACTTTTTCCAGAGATATTACAAATGTTTCAGGACCTGAAATCACGTTATTACAGCTGTATTCAACGAGCAGCGGCGCTGCCGCGAGCACTCATTGGCTGCCGCCCCCCCCCCCCCGCGTCAATGCGTCAGGGCAAGGAAGACAGACAGGTGATTTGAAAACACGAAGCTCACGTCAGGTTTCAAGTGCAAGCTTGTGTTTCCTCTGGGGAGTCTTTGTATTAAAATGCAAATTTGAATGTAAACCGAAAAGTGAATGAAGTTTAAAGACAGAGAAAGAAAATGGATCACAGGATTCGAACCCAAGTCTACAGATTATAAGTCAGCGACATTACCACATTGCCACCGCTGCCACACATAATTTTGTGGTGCATCCAGCTGTTATGTAGGAGTGAAGTGCCGCTATCGCGGTGAATTACTACAACAAACAGCGGCATGAGCTCCTGAGCCGCCGCTGCTGTGAATTATAAAGTTCTTTAGGTGCTCGCATCCAGAGGCCACGCCCACAGTCTCTGAGCTACTGGTAACAGGCTGGTATCACCGTCCTTAACCGCTCCTCACCGAGCACAGAGCAACGTCGCCGTCATCGCTGTTTAACGTACGTTACTCCAGCTTTACAACCCTGTGGGTAATTTATATAATGAGATGGGGGGAAATCAACGGGATTGGTTGCTATAGTTTCGTGACGCACGAAAACGGACTCCAATTTGAAAAATTGAATTCAGTTTTTTCAGACTCTGGTACTAAAACTGCATTTTCAAGTCTAAAATGCTCAGTTATTGCGTGGATTAGCAATTTTGCTCCTGAAATGCCTTGTAGCAGAGCCCATACACTAAATTGACATGTTAATTATTTTAAAAAGACGATTTTTGGTTTAGGGAATCTTTAAGTATTTATATTATATTAATAAATAAAGAATATAGTACTCAACTAGGTAATGATTGAAAAAGATAAAATATCAAATTTTCCTTGCCACATATTTATGGCCATGTCATGTCTTTGTATCAGCCAAAACTATTAAAATGAATAATCATTATAAAACCGTGAATTATCAACATTTTCCTGAAGTCAGACCACTTCACATATTAAAACAGATATCAGCGATCCGGTGGTTTTGTCTAATGCTGCGTTCCAGGCTTTTGAAACCGTAAGTTACAGCTTTGTTACGACTTTGTAGCGTTCCAACCCGTAGCTCGTGTTTTTACCGTCCTGTTGCCTGTGAAAGTCACTATAACGGCCACTCGTAACTTCCGACCCGTGAACTCGTACCAGATCGAACTGGTATGACTTCACAGGAAGGAAAAACACAAGTTACGAGTTTCCTTGAACGCACCATGAGTTAGCAGCCCCCGCCCTCGTCAGGCATCTATTGGTCCTCGTCCCTACGTCACCACATTCATGCGCATCCCTTGGCTGCACACACAGCCCTTCATGCCGTTCTCTCTCCTCATTGGATAACACTTGTATCCTACAAGGAAAGTTTTCTCCTGGTTTACAGCAGAGCAGAGTGACGGAGAGACCAAACACTCTATGGAAGTGATGCTGACAGAAAATAGGACTATTTAGGACTTATATTAACAAAAACATTCACCTGATATCTGCTTTAAAGGCGACTGGAAGATAGGCCTAACTATAATGAGCCATTAACTGCCCTCTTTAAAAAAAAAAGTCATTAGTTTCCGCATGCAGCAGGTAGAGTCATGGATGACATTGAGGATGGCTTCTGGTCCACAGCCTCTGATGTAGAGGGGAAACTGTAGGTAACAAACAGTGGTCCTCTCATTGTTGCTCATCTGTTGTGATGGCACGCCATACATTGTAAAAGTAAGGAATGCCTCACCACCACTGTGCTTTATTTATGATAATGAAAAAAAAAAGACATTTTAATTGTTTTTTCCCCCAGATGTAGACCACATAGACCAGTAGTGCTCATGCAAGAAGATGATTTATCCAAAAAGACAGTATTTAATCTAGTACCTAGTTACTAGTTGCCTCTGTATGGTGATTTTGGATATGGACCTGGTCCAACGTGGTCTACGTGTCAAACAGAAAACTGTTCTTACTGAACTATAAAACTAGAAAAAAAGCTTTCACTATTTCGGACATGAATGGTCTAGACGTGGAAAAAGAAAAACAGCAAAATGTCTCTTTATTGCATTTTCATAAATAGAATAAAGGTTTTATATAACTAAAAATTGGTAGGTCTCCAGCTTCTGTCATGATCTAGTAATGTAACTAATGATCTGTCTTGTCTAAGTAGAGTAGTTTTGGATCTGGACCATGTAAAATGAAGTCTAAACGACAATAAAAGTTTCACAAATATGACAGTGGGTTTTGGACAGCACTTAGCCTTAATTTGCTTATTATTATTATTATTATTATTATTAATAATAATAATAATAATAATAACATTTTAAATGTTAATCCTTTTAAATTTAAACAAATCACATGGAAAAATATTGTCATAGCACAAATTCAATAATTATCCATTGAATTAATTAAAACAATTTTCAAAAAATCATAAATGGCCATGCAAAACAAAACAAACATGATTTCTAGTAATGTCTTAGTACAGCAGCAGGAGATTAGTCCTATATGCCTAAGCGTTTGGTGAATATTTGGGTGCAGTACCAAATTTCACCAGTAGGCGGAGCAGAGAGCAAAAAGTGTGTGAAATTCTGGCGAAAAATTCTTAACTTACTATCAAACTGAGGACCCTCTGTGAAAAACAGAGGGGAGCTTATTTATAGCATTTAGAGCTAATTTAAAGCTTGACAAAGTGAGGACCGGCCAAAATGTCCTCACATCCCAAAAGTGTCCTCACAGTGTTGGTTAAAAACTCTCGCCGGTCCTCACAATGTAGTATGTACAAGAACACACACACACACACACACACACACACACACACACACACACACACACACACACACACACACACACACACACTCAGACGCCTTGCTCTCTAACATCCAGTTTAACAGGATACACATCCTCATAGTGGAGCAGGGAAGAAAACGAACACCAAAGCCACAACAGGATTTTAATGGCCGAGCTGTAACACACTTCTAAAAGTGTCAAGTACATTTAAACATCCTATTTATTAATACTAGCCCTTTAAATTTACAGACACCCAGTAACTTTCAATTGCATTTTTTTCTTTTGATTGACCAGACATGAATTCACCCACATGACAGCAACATTTAGGCCACAACAAGACCCAGTGTGATGTATTACTATGATATTGCTGATTAGGTCAGTGTACTCTCCTTCAGGCCTTGATGCTACGCATTCAGCACTGAAGAGCTGGCAGTTTCTCCCTTTGACTCGTGGTTCTCCCCCTTCAGGGACTTTCACCTATGAGTACATGACCCATTTTTTTTCCTCTGGATCCACGCTTCACCGTAGCATCACTCCCCAGAGACGCAGATACTGACGATCTTAAAGTGACAGGCAGACATTTCAGCCAGGCTCACGCTAAAATACAAGGACAGCCTTCACTAAGGCTCAGCTGAGAGACTTTTTTTTTTATCTTGCTAGACAGAAAAACACTTGCAGCTTCACTAAGAGGGATTCAAGTTCAAAGCTTCCACTGTGAGAAATAAAGGACACATGGAGCCAGCCACATCTACATCATTGTCCACCAGTAAATCTAGTAGACAACAATGAGGTGTCATAGAGAAATGCACAAGAACATGTGCAGTATTTTGCCAGTGGCACTGTTATTTTTCTACTGAGATGAATTGAATATAACCTTGTGTTAAAATGGAACTAAAATGATTAGAAAATTCGTTTTAATTATTTTCATGACTGAAAATGTATAGTTGTTTTGTTTTAAGTCTTAACAAACTGATTACATTACAATTTTAATATTTAATAATGAAATAATTTATAATCAGTTTAAGACTTTGCTTTGGGCTATGAACATCTGTCATTCTGAATTACATTTTTAAACCAGCCTTCAATCAACTGATCCAAATAATCAGCATTAACTGATTATTGAAATAATAGGTGTATCACATCACAATTGTTACTACAGTTCAGTATAACTTGAATAGAAAATTTGAATCAAATGGAGTCAAAATGTAGACTAGACATAAAAAACTACATGCTGAGCTTGAAACCAATGGCCTGTCTGCTATTCACAGCCTGCAGTTACATAACAGCCCCAACCAGCCACAACCAGAATAAGTGGCTTCATGGCTTGTAAGAAAAGCATTAGATTTTATGTAGACTCCTATATATATCCACTCCAGAGGTCAGAGGTCATCTAGGCTCAGGAGAGGTCACAAGGAGCCTTTCCCATGACCTGAGATCAAGATGGATGGAGATATAGTAATGCTGAGTCATGAAACCTCAGTGCAGAGACATGAAGAAATTCTCCTGCCACAGACCCTGGATATTTATTATAGCAGACTGATCTCTGGTGACTGTGTTGCAGCATGTTGACCTTTTCTCATGAAGTCCAAGCAAACAAGGTGTGGGCCAATCGATAACATCAAATCATCAGTCAACATCAGCAAGAATCAATGTATTAAAGCAGAAGTAAGTGATATATTTGTGTTAATATAAGTCTTAAATAGTTATATCTTCCGACAGCAATCACTTACATAGAGTGTTTGGACCGAAACACGGGTCTCTCAGTCACTCTGCTCTGCTCTGAGCCGAGGAGAAAACATTTATCGTATCCTACAGTTTTTATCCAATGAGGAGAGAGAACGGCATGCAGGGCTGTGTGTGCAGCCAAGGGACGCCGTGAATGTGGTGACGTAGGGACGAGGACTGTTATGGTGCGTTCAAGGCAACTCGTACAGTAACTCGTGTTTTTCCGACCTGTGAAGTCGTAGGACCAGTTCGATCTGGTACGAGTTCACGGGTCGGAAGTTACGAGTGGCCGTTATAGTGACTTTCACAGGTAAAACAGGTCGGGAAAACACGAGTGGGTTGCCTGGAACGCTACAAAGTCGTAAGTTGTGACTTGAAGCTGTAATTTACGGTTTCAAAAGCCTGCCTGGAACGCAGCATTACCCACAACGACCGGATCGCTTACTTCTGCTTTGATGCCTAATGTCTACAGATATTGAGATATAAATATTTCATTGTGTAAAGACACAAAGATCGGATTTTATAACACAACTACACTAGATGTTCAGGCCAAGTTGCATGATACAACGTCAGCCACTGTTGTTCACATGACATTGAGGAGCTTCTCTGACAAACAACTGAATGACCTATCAGCTAGAAGTCACTAACGCAACATCAAGAAGAAAATATTTCACACACAAAATGCTGCTCAACTAAGAAATTACAATTCAGAAATGCTGCCCGGATAAACTCTTTTTTCGAGCCGCTGTTTAGTTGAGTTGGTAGCACAGGCGTCCCATGTGCAGAGGCTGTAGTCCTCGCTGCAGCCGGCAGAATGTCGTTCCCCCTCTCTCTCTGCCTCCCTATTTCCTGTCAGTCTCTACTAAACTATCATTGAAGGCAAAAAGGCCCAAAAGTATATTTAAAAAATGAAACAAACAAAAAAACTCTCTTTTCATCTCTGACAACAGCTGACTAATCACTGATCACTGAGCAAAACATGGAGCTTCGAAACATCTGCTCAACGCCCCCTGTTAGAGGAATT
>NW_028220054.1:0-23420 GCF_045865225.1 Trachurus japonicus | reverse complement strand
CCGACGGTCGGGCTGCAGTTACAAAGTTGTGCATCACACATCTCAACAAACTGACAGACAACATGAAATTTTATATATCCCATGATTCCTCAGTCAGAGCCAAACCAGCTAGAGAGCCACTTTGTTGGCTAAACATCATTCCATTGAGGCAAAGTGCTTCCTCCATTACCCGGGAATAGCTGAAGGAGGGAGGGGGGATGTAGTTCAAATTACGCTAAGGTTGCCTTTAAAGGTTGGGTTGGTGATCCTATTCTAGAGCGATTTTTTTTTACTAAAATTGTTTGAAACACTTCTACACACTTCGATGGCAACCAATAACTTGAAATGCTTTTTCACAAAAATGAAAAAAGTCAGTCACCTGTGGGACGGACAATCCTGTAAAAAAAACAGCATCCAATCAACTTTAAAAATAACGTCACATAAAAATACATTTTTCTGATGCTAGACTCTCAGCGACGGGGGTGGGAGGTGTGTGTGGGGAAGATAGATAGCAGCGCTGTCTCCGTCCATGACTCAGAGGCACATTGCTAATGAGCTATTGGCGCTCTTCAGAAGAAGGTTTTGTCATTTCAGTTGGGGATGGGGACAGAAGCTGAAATGTCAGAACTTAATTGTAAATAAGAACTTGTTCTTAATGATTCTGCCTAGTTAAATAAAAGTTAAATAAAAAAAAAAGAACTGGCTCAACTTGCTGAGTTGATAATTGTATGTTACGTAATACATCTGGCAACAACTGAGTGTTCAGTCTGTTGTTTGCTAATGGTGGTGACTGTTTTGGCGCTAATGTGCACATTAGTAACTAGCTAATATCTTTGCTCTGGTGGGGTGATAATATGACTAAATCATTTTTAAGTCTATAACCCTAACCCTAACAAAAAAATCTGTTCATGCAAAAACTTCATAATCACAATTTAAAGACCACCAAGGACGCTTTAATAAAATAGCTAAAAAGAAGGATTGGAGAGGGTCTTGAACAACCACTGGACTCAGCTATATCTTAATTAAAAGTCTACATACTTCAGCTAATCTATAATACAGTTTTTCACAATTGTTGAAACACATTTTTCGAATCCTTCTGTTCTTTTCTCAGAATTGTAAACACAAAACTCTTTTCACACTACATTCACAAAACCTCTGATTCTTTTTGCAAAACCATACCATCGCCTCAAAATAGTTTCACCTGTGCTCAAAACCAAACAATGTTGTCAGATCTTGCTCTAATCGGTCAAAATAGAAACACTGTTGAGCAGTTACACACTACAACAAAAAATGGAAAACACAGTGTTCAGAGCATGTAGCTCATGGAGAAATGTTTGCTGATCACATTACAGTATGTATTCTCCATCTCCAAAACTAAAGAAAGAAAAAAAGATTTCACAACTCTTTGGATATATATAAAAAAAAATCATCATCATCCTGAAATTGATAAATGCATAAAGTCTGCAGCCTATAATGCAATGTAAAATGTAATAAAAAGCAAAAGACTGTACACAATTTATCACAAAACAAACATTGAGCTTTCAGCTGGTCCTTTGGACTGGGTCAGGCCACAGCAACTTCATCACCAGCAAATTAAACTACAGTTTGTTCCGTTTACGACTTCCTGTAGTGTAAAGGCACTTTTTTGATGAGACCATCTCAACTACCATTTGGATGAAATATATTGACGATATATAGCGACTTTGCTGCTGAATGTTTTGTAGCAGAACTCAAACACTACATTGACAAGTTAATAATGTCAAAAAGTCAATTTTTGGTTAAGGGGGACGTTTACTCAGCCCAAATACCCCCCCCCCTTAAAACAACCTTTACATTCAGCACCCCCAAATAAGGTAGATCAAACAGCGAGTAATGCACCCTGGGATACCATGGAAAAACAAACAGAGGTTGGTTGATGTTGTTCTTGCAGAAATGTAGTCAAACTGGAACGTCTGGAATAAAAAGACAAGGCACAGCTAACCTCTCTCTCAGGCATCCTTAATTGCAGGAGACGTCAGATAAGCACTCCGTCCTCTTCAAACTTCAAACTTCAGCCAAACCCAAGGAGAAGACTTTATGGTGCTTTGTGCCAGATTTCCCTAGGTTTTCTTGAATAATATTTGAACTGTGTTTTCCAGTTGGAAGATGGCAGTAAACTGGGCCGGGCTGCTGTCCATAGCAGTGTTTTATTTAGTAGTGCTGGCCATAGGGATCTGGGCGTCCAGGAAGTCCAGACGTGAGGAGAGAAGATGCACGGGGAATCGCAGTGAAATTTCAATGGTTTGGAGGACGGAACCTGAATATGTGGGTCAGCACTTTCAACTATCACAAGTAATACTGTAATAATCACAGCAACCAATTATTACAAAGATCTTTATATTGCTGCATTTGATCATTGTCTTTTGCTAGAAAAACTCAGTGGTTATGGTGTTGAATCTAATGTCTTGTCCTGGATGCAGGAATTGCTTTGAACTGCAGAAGGCAAAGAGTGTTTTTTAATGGCACCCTGTCTGACAGCAAAGCACTGTACTGTGGGGTCACACAAGGGGAGCTGCTTAGGTCCCTATTTTATATTAGATTTTAATAAATAAATGAGCCTTTCCATTAGTGTTGAATAATGCAAAAGTTGTTATGTATGCGGTTGACTCTACCATGTACAGTTCAGCATTGACAAATATTGAGTATCTGATATCCTGAAAATTTAACTCAAGAACGTGGTCGACTGTGTGCACAAAAATAAATTGGTGTTAAATAACTCTAAAAGAAAAGTATGATATTTGGTTCCAGACATGCATTGGTAAACTACAGATATTTATGAAAAAATGCCAGTTACACCACTTGACACTGGGTTGCATCACCTCATTGACACTGTTTTTCATCACTGGCAGTTTGTGTCCCAATGCTTTGCAGCTACTTGGGTGGGAGCAGCTTATATCTTGGGTAATGCAGAAGTCACCTATTGTCCAACCAAGGGGTTGGTATGGGCCACTGTGCCCATTGCTTATTTCATAAACTTGATTATAGGTAAGTGCAGTCAAATACAGACACAACATGTTGAAACATAATAAAACCTGCTCACACTGCTCAACTCTCACTGTGCAAAAATATACAGGGAATATCAGTTTATTCAGGAGATTGTAGCAATTTCTAACATCTGGAACAAGAAATTAGTTGCCTCTGTTAGGCTGTTTTGTATGGAAGCCCTAATAAAGGGCCAGGCCCGTATAAATTTTTTTATTACCGTTTTCTCGTGATAACGACTTTTTATTTCGTTATCTCGAGATAACAAAGTCCGTTTTCTCGTGATAACGAATTAATTTATTTCGTTATCTCGAGATAACAAAGACAGTTTTCTCGTGATAACGAAATAATCATAGAATGTGTCGTTGACATGGTTGCCTAGCAACATCGGTGCAATCGCTTCTGCTTGCAGCAAGGTAGCAGCTGGTCATAGGCAGCTGGTTAGCCGCTGTATGTACGTAGCAGGAGGCTAATAAAGCGAGTCTGTTGGAAACACTGCACATGTACAGATATAACTGGTTTGAGGGTCCTCCTGTCACTATGCCTCCAATTGATCATGTGCCCTGGCTACTTGGCCACAGGGATATCCCTTTGGGTGACTGGTTAGTGTTAAAATTGCCCAGAACCATGTGTAGAACTCATATCAGTGAGCTGATTCATGTGATCACATCACCCTGATTTCAGCCTTCAAGAGCTGCCACTAGTATGATCTGCTCTGCTCTATTGAGCTGTCAACAATAAAGTATCGGTAAGTTACACTTCACGTTAGTTGGGGTTACCGGTTAGCATAAACACATGAGAGGTTGGCTACGTTATCCGGCAGCTTCAGCTAAGGTAATGTTAGCTACTTGCTCAGATAAAGCTCATGAACACCATATGAACACTGCTGTCAGTGGTCGCAGCCAACAGGTGTCTATTGGTTCGAGATACCATAATGTTATGATAAAGTAAGGTTGTGATTTCTGACAGCAGCAGCCAGTAGACGTTAGCTTAGCTGAAACAGGATAGATGGGACCACCGGCCGGTAGCCCCTTAAATAAACCCAGCACAGTGACGTTATACAAACTAACGTTAAGTGTAACTTACCGGTAAGTTATTGTTGACAGCTGGTGTGGACAATAATCACACCAGTGAGTAGAGTAGACTGAAGTTAACTGCCCCATGCTCGAGCTGAACAGTAGCTGTAGTGAATGCTGTTGCTAGGCAACCATGTCAAAACCATAAATTAATTAAAGCAGAAGTAAGTGATATATTTGTGTTAATATAAGTCTTAAATAGTTATATCTTCCGACAGCAATCACTTACATAGAGTGTTTGGTCTGAAACACGGGTCTGTCAGTCACTCTGCTCTGCTCTGAGCCGAGGAGAAAACATTATCGTATCCTACAGTTTTTATCCAATGAGGAGAGAGAACAGCATGCAGGGCTGTGTGTGCAGCCAAGGGACGCCGTGAATGTGGCGACGTAGGGACGAGGACTGTTATGGTGCGTTCAAGGAAACTCGTATTTTTCCGACCGTGAAGTCGTACCAGTTCGATCTGGTACGAGTTCGACCCGTCGGAAAAGTTACGGAGTGGGCCGTTATAGTGACTTTCACCGGTAAAACAGGTCGGAAAAACACGAGTGGGTTGCCTGGAACGCTACAAAGTCGTAAGTTGTGACTTGAAGCTGTAATTTACGATTTCAAAAGCCTAGCTGGAACGCAGCATTAGCGAAAACGACCGGACCACTTACTTCTGCTTTAAGAAAACGGTCTTTGTTATAACGAGATAACGAAATAAAGTAGTCTAATTCGTTATCACGAGAAAACTGACTTTGTTATCTCGAGATAACTAAATAAGTCGTTATAGAAAACGGACTTTGTTATCTTGAGATAACGAAATAATAAGTCGTTATCACAAGAAAACGGTAATAAAAAAAATTTATACGGACCTGGCCCTTTAGGGCTTCCGTAGTTTTGGGGGCTTGGGGTGAAACAAAAAATATTTTTATAAAAAACAAACAAAACAAAAAAACATTGAAAGTTAAAATGCCTCTGTGTGACTTCAGGTGGACTCTTCTTTGTCAAACCTCTGAGGTCAAAGAATTATGTCACCCTAATGGACCCATTTCAAGCACAATATGGCAACACCGTCACAGCTTTTCTCTTCATCCCTGCCTTCATTGGAGATATCTTGTGGGTCGCATGTGTTCTTTTTACACTGGGTAGGTCAGAGACATTCCCCCAATCACTTCCTAGAATGAACTTTGTTGTGACATTTGGCAAGTGAAAAAATAAGCAATGGGTAGTACAAGTCAAGAGCATGAATGCAGTCAGAGTTTTTGATAGAAGGTCTTCCATTAAAACTGACATATGTAACCATGTTGTTGCCATGTTTACTCTGAACAGTGTGTTTTTGTGGTTAACAGGATGGACAGTGAGTGCCGTTTCTGGATCTCTCCTCCTGGCTCTCTGTGACCATCTCTGCTGGAGTTTGCAGTCATTTTACAACACTAAAGGGAGGAACTGATACTCTGTGGTCTACACTGATGTCATCCAGGCAGCAGCTTATCATGATGCATTGGCTTAGTATTTGTTCATCATCACTTCATTTTTCTTCTTTCAATTGGCATTAGCATGTGTATATTTGCTATTACTGATATCTAAGTAAATGTTACAATGACTTGTGCAGTATCATGTTTGCAGTCTGAACATGTGGGTACGAGTCTATTTTGTCATTACAACTCCTGTATTTCAGTGGCTCTGTGTGCCTTTTATCCTGACAAACCCCAGTCCTCCGCTAACTTCACTGTCGCTGCGGTAAACCAAGCTGCACCAGGAGTCATGGTTTTTGTAAACTGCAGCTTGAAGATGCAGGTCGCTGGATAGATGACATACTGCAGATAGTAAAGTGCACTAAATACCATAAATTACTGTCATTTGGTTCTGACTTTTATTCACCAATAACAGTAGCAACATCAGTTTTTGCATTGATGTAGCATTTCTTCACAACCATCCACTCTAAAGGCCATAGTTGTCTGGTTGTGAGGCTAGCCCGGGGGAGGCTTATGTGGCTAGCCGGAGGCTGTAGGTAGCTCGGCGGTGTGTCTGCGTGGTTCGACGTCAGATATTATGAACTACAATTGGGCGTGGTTCGGCGGATCAGGGATAGTGAGGGGCATATTTAGCGGGCACAGAGAGCGATGACACAGCCAAGCATGCCTGCTATGCTGGCAGCAGTTATCTGCCCAATTCTTGCCATCCCGTCACTCATCTTTGGGGCAACAGCGGCATCTACCAGTAACTTGCCCTATGTGTTTATATCATTGTCTTAGTCTGAGTACGCAGTTTTTCTCTTTAGCCTCAGTGTTGTATTGGTGTAGGTATAGTGGTTATTTTATTTGCAATTAATCTTTTTAAAATTTGCAATATCTGACAGACTGGAACCAGACCACCTTAATGTTTCCCCCAGCCCGTATGAGGAAGACCGTCAAAGCTGGTATGATCTTGCCAATCGCCCATCAGCATCTTTGCCCTTACTTCATCTCACTGGTCGGTATCGGGACACTCGCTGCGGCTGCATGTGTCGTCAGTCGAACTCTGCACTTCTGTCAGCTGCCTCCAAACTGGGTCGAAATATATTCAAGAACATCATCTACAAACGAGGCACGTGATGCTTGAATCTTTAGAACCTCAAGTTTTTTATCACTGTAATACACATTTTACATTGTGTTTTTACATTAAAAGTAAACTTTATGGCTTTTAAAATGATTTCCTCTATTTTAGGCGTCAGAGAAAATGATCCTTGTGGTGGTTAAGGTGTCAATCCTTCTTTGCGGAGCGATGGGAGCAGGCCTTGCCATGACGTCAGGATCGGTCCACCTGTTCTGGATTGTCGGTGCCGATGTCCTGTATTCAATGATGACTCCCCAGGTGATTTGCACCTTCTTCTTATCCCACTTGGTGAACCAGTATGGTGCCTGTTCTGGCCTTGTGTTGGCAATATTGCTGAGAGTTCTGGTTGGGGAACCCCTGATAGGTCTTCCTGACGTCCTTCCTCTGCCGTGGGACAAGATCGGAGAGGACGGTCACCGCCACCGTTTGTTCCCTTTTCGTACGGCCATCATGCTCATTACCATTGTTACTATTTTACTGGTGTCACGCTTGACTGTGTGGCTGTCTGAGAAGTTCCTCGTGAAAGGAATAACTGTTGCTGGAAAAGACACAAATGTACATTACATGGCACCAGTTCAGACAGATACAGCAGAAGAGGAGAGCATGAGAGCAAAGGAAGACAGAAACTCTTGAACGCAGCATTTTTAAGCCAGGATTTCTTTATAAGGACAAAAGGTGCTCATCTATAATTTCTCTCACTTAACAATACAGTTGTGTTTCTTCTTGCTTTGGGATGAGAGAGTTTCAGATTGTATAGTGGTGCGAGCTGAAATCTACCAGACACCACTACAGAGTAAAGTCAGAAAATCTGTTGTGAAGTAATTTGAGTAAACCAGTGCTTCAATGGTTTTAACCAAGGCTGTTTTGAACAAAAATGCATAAATAAAATGAATAGAAAATAAACATACTTCACTTTTCTGACCAGTCAGTATGATTCATCATTAATTCCAAGTTTAATTTGAATCAGTACACATTGCCTCTTTCTCAGATGCAGAGATATAATTTGAATTGCCATATTGTTTTCTGGGTTTTTTTCTTTTTTGGGGGGTTTGTCATTTCATGACATTGGTAAGAGACAAATTTGAAAATGAATGAATGAATGAATGAATGAATGAATGAATGAATGAATGAATGAATGAATGAATCAATCAATCAATCAATCAATCAATCAATCAATATTAGAACGTCTCTGCCACGCCCATTTAGAGAGACAGGAAGTGCCGACGAGTCCTGACTGAAGGTGCAGCCACACTATCTCCGACCAATTTGCGTCGCTCCCATTGAGAATACATTGGGTGGCGCCGTCGGGAGTCTGCGTCGCCGCGCAAAGCATGCTGGGATACCTGACGACGCGACCCAATGTATTCTCAATGGGAGCGACGCGATGCTCCGCGATTTGGTCGGTTATAGTGTGGCTGCACCTTGAACATGTTGAATCGGCCCCGATGAGACCCGACAAGACCCGACGCTCCCCGATGGAGAGGAACACACCAAACAGACGAGCTCCCGACGCCGTCCGACAAGGCCCGACGGTCGGGCTGCACAAACTCTGCATCATCGTCCATATCCAGGAAAGATCGTCACAGAGTGGGCCAGGACCCAATAACATAACCTGGACCACTAAAGGGATAGTTCAGGTAGAATGCTACTCAGTCCATCAAAACACACCCATCCAGTTTTCAGAAAGAACTCCTGCCCATGTCAGTTACTGCACTAAATTCTCAGTGAAACTTTATGAACATAATTTGCACCATCTTGCTGTTTGCACTTTACCACTGTCATCTGCTGTTTGTACATTATTGCTGCCTGATGCAGTATTGCACTATTGTCTCATGTAAAGGTCTTATTGTTGTCTTTGATGTCATTACATCAATTTCTAATGCACATGCATTAATTTTAATGCGTGAGTGTGAATGGATGAGTGTGTTGTTGTTTTTTTGTGAAATGTTGATGTGCACCTTAGGAGTAGCAATCTCCAGTCTTTTTGCATTAGTGCAATGAAAATACAGACTTCTACTCTAAAAACATGTCCATCAAAAGTGAGATGAAAAATCCCAGAGGACTGCAGTGACAACATTTTTGCTTGGTGAGCTTGCAGCCCTTTCCCGGTTATACCCTGTTTTGAGTGTTGGCTCCAGTTTTGTTTTCTTCTCATTCCTATGCAGTGAAATCATTGACAAACTATTTAGGCTCCAGTTGTAGAGGAGGAGCCAAATAAGGTGCGATCAAGTTTCACAGTCTGATGCACCTGTGCTGGAGAAGGAAGTATCTTATCCAGAGTTGGTGTAAAGTTTTCTTATGCAAGATTCTCTTTTTCTCTACGTTGGACCTCTCCTGGTGCACAAAGCACTCCCAATCTCAAAACAACAGCTTCCAGAAACCTGGTCAACCCTCTTGTCCTTCACACTGTTCTCCAGTTAGCGGCAAAATCAGACTGTCCTTGACTCCTTGCTCTCTTTGACAGCCCACAGGCCACAGAACTTTAGCAATATCTTCCGTGACACTGAAATCCACTTTCTTAAGAAAAGGGAATTTCCCTCTTGAAAACAGGGAAACAAAGCCGACTGGCAGGTGTGATAAAAACAGCCCAGGTGTTGACCAAATGGAGACGCTGGCTGGCATCAAGAATTGCAGGGGTTTTTGCTGGAGGATGAGGTTAGCCCACAAAAACTTTCTACTAATGAGGAATGTAGTAATTTGCCTGAGGAATTTTATGTGCAACCATAATAGCCTGTGTTCCAGTATAGTAGATTAATTGATGAGTTATGGATAATCAGTTTGCTGTTTCCCATGAACCTGTTTATCTTCTTACCTTGCTGCATCCATAAAGTCAGTGTTTTGTTTTGGATGAGCAGGTAAAAGTTGGCATCACACTTCTCAACACTGACAGACATCTGAATTTGATATAAAATCCCATGGATCCGCAGTCAGAGCCAAAACCAGCTAGAGAGCCGACTTTGTTGGCTAAACATCATTCCAGTGGAAGCAAAGTGCTTCATAAGAGTCATAAGAGTGACATGACAATTGTCATAACAGTGTCATGACCACAGTCATAAACGTGTCAGAAACATTAAGTCAATTGTCAATAAACCATTTATGACTGTTGTCATTAAGTGTCATTCGTTTTTTGTACTGACATAGTTGAACATTATTTTGGTTGTCTTGATTATCACACCCTTGACATTAATCAAGGTGCCATAACCAGAAGTCCGTCTATGTCATGACAACTTGACATTAAATTTGTTTGGGATGTCCTTATTATGACAACTTGACATTACTCAAAGTGACATTACGCAGAAAAGGGCCTTTGTCATGACAACTTCCATTAATGAAGTATTTTCTGTTTAGTTGACATAAGGATTATTAATTAGATGTGTCAAGGTAACAAGAACAAATCTACCACTTGGTCATTGTTGTTTGACAGGATACCCAAAACTGACTGACAAGTTGACACCATTATGACAGTAATGAAGAAATTCTCTGACCTCAAGTAAAGTGGTAGCATTTTTTATTTGTCATTAACATATCATGAAGGATAAACTGACGTTCATGACACCATTATGACAATGTTAATGAAGATAATTCTGTGACCTCAAGTAAAGCGGTAGCATTTTTAGTCGTCATTACAGCAGAATTAAGCGATATATTTGTGTTCATATAAGTCTTAAATAGTTATATCTCCCGACAGCAATCACTTACATAGAGTGTTTTGGACCGAAACACGGGTCTGTCAGTCACTCCGCTCTGCTCTGAGCCGAGGAGAAAACTTTTCTCGTATCATACAGTTTTTACCCAATGAGGAAGAGAGAACCAGAGATGTTCACAAGTCTTTTTTTGCAAGTCCAAGTCAAGTCTCAAGTCTTTGGTCACGAGTCCAATTCAAGTCACAAAGTCTTTGAGGGGTGAGACATCCATCAAGTCTCAATCCTTTGGTCACGAGTCCAAGTCAAGTCTCAAGTCCCTCTATAAAAAATAAAAAGTCTCCCTGTCTCTTCTGGTTGTAAAGACCACTTCTAACATCTGCTGCTATCCAGTCTACTAAGGATACTGCAGCTGCTATGAGATTCAAAGCATATACTGTAGGTTATTATCACTCCTTTATCTTATACAGTATTGATTATTTGTTTTACGTTATATGATCACTTTAAACAGGATTATTGCATTGCAATATGAAGAAAACACACAATGAAAGCTTTCCTTTAAAGGAAACTGTATTCTGAGTCAAGAAAGAATCAAGGCTGCTCTGTCCCTCTGCACTGGCTTTTTCTCATTTTTTTTGCTTTGTTGGAATTCAGAAAACCCATGAACAGACATGGAACCATGATTTAGGCTTTTAATTATTGGTCATTAGCATCTGGATGGTACCTGATAGCTCACATCTTTCTGTGCAGCCAAAGCTTTCTGGAACCGCATGATTCCTGAGAGAAAGAACTGTTTTGTTATTATATTTTTAATTAGCTTCCGTCAACTCATGGGGCCGTGTCGACACGTCCAGACTTCCATACGGGCCTTCATTCATATTTCGCAGCAAAAACATTAAATAACAGGATGATTTAGCCTACATAAACCTGATATGTGCCAGTTATGCAGCATCCCGCTAGTCCGCCCGTGAAGGAAGGTCTTGACAACAAACCGGACGTTGTACCTCACATGTATGCTACGGACGGTGCCGCTATTAAAAAAAACAAAAAAAAAAGCCAGTTCCCAGTCACCAGAGGAGCTCTGGCTGTTCCTTTTCTCTTTAGACACTGGTGGTTTGGCTGCACTCTGTAGGAGTTCAATATGAATATCAAACCTCCATCTTAATAAACGATACCGGCCATGTGGCGCTGCTCCCGCTAGAGGTGTGTTAACGGCGAAAAAAAAAAAGAAATAAAAAGAAAAGATTGTCGGTCGTCCTGTCAGGAAGTGAGGCACGAGCCAAAAACAAAAAAAGATTGTTCAACGAGTCTCAAAACACGAGTCCGAGTCGAGTCTGAAGTCTTTTGGGCACGAGTCCAAGTCAAGTCTGAAGTCTCTGTGGGTGCGACTTAAGTGCGACTCGAGTTCGAGTCGCAAACTCGAGTCCCCATCTCTGGAGAGAACGGCATTCAGGGCTGTGTGTGCAGCCAAGGGACGCCGTGAATGTGGCGACGTAAGGGACGAGGACTGTTATGGTGCGTTCAATGCAACTCGTAAATCGTGTTTTTCCGACCTGTGAAGTCATACCAGTTCGATCTGGTACGAGTTCACGGGGCTGAAGTTTACGAGTGGCCGTTATTGTGACTTTCACAGGTAAAACAGGTTGGTAAAAACATGAGTGGGTTGCCTGGAACGCTTACAAAATCGGAAGTTGTGACTTGAAGCTGTAATTTAACGGTTTCAAAAGCCTGCCTGGAACGCAGCATTAGCCTAAACGACCGGATCGCTTACTTCTGCTTTAACATATCTTGAAGGATAAACAGACTGTAATGTAATAATTTTTTTCACAAACACGTAAAACCAGAAATCAAACCTTTTTGAAAGCTTGAAATAAAAAAAAAATTAAAAAAAATTACAGTGTCTAAAAACCAATAAAGGATCTTGAGGCAAGATCAAGGAATAAAAACTCATTAGCGATACAACGGCCGTAGCGGCCGTCAGGGTTACTGCCGCCATCAGCCAAGCTGGTGCGGAGGCGCGCATCAACGCTCCACAGCAGTGCAGCTGTCTGATGCTGTGACAGTGATGTGGCTGAAATTGGAAACGGAAAAACTATACATGTTTTTTCCATTAATAAGCCTCCACAGTTTAGTTTGGGTCCGCCGCAGCAGTCTCTCCACAGAAAAAAAAAGGAACAGCTGTTCACGTATCTCTCATCTCTGCCAGTCAGCCCCTCTACCTGCTGTCTCTGTCACGACACACACACACACACACACACACACACACACACACACACACACGTCGCGCTTGGCTGTTACAGTAAATGCGCCATGCCACGCTCATTGTACAGTGCTCAATTTACTGTGACAACCGGAGTTTGACCGTCCAGGCATCAGGTTAGCACACCGGCCGCGCCGCCGCCGCCGTCTGAGAGCCGCTGGTGCCGCTCGGCTGCTCTGCACTCCTCAGAACACGTCCCGGAGAATTTCCTTACAGGCATTGTGTGGATAAACTGACCACGGATTAATCAATCGGCTCATTGTAAAACTATTTATTTATTTATTTATTTATTTATTTAAGTAGCCTAAATATGGTGATTTTTGTACGTACAGAGCCCCAAGGCTGCGCTGCTCACTCACACCTGAAGCTTCACTTTTCATTCAAATGAACTAATGCGACTGCCACAGTGCCACTGTTAGATTTCATCAATGACCAGCATTTATCTCCTAAAAACAATTCAACTAAACTCGAGTCCTCAGTCCGGACTCAGTAATCAGTGCGAACCTTGCGCATGCGCGCTGGCAGCGGAAGACCCGACAACAGACACCGCAGCCCAGATGCGCTGAAATTCAAATTTTAAACTGTCCTTTTTTTATTTTTTTTAATCACTTCAAATTTCAGCGCATTAGAACTCAACCCATCCCTCCTCTCTTTCACTAGTGCAAATCACACTGCTACTTCCTGCTCCACCACTTCTCCTCTGACCACCCAAACTGTCACGTAAGTTAACTGTGGTTTTTAATTCTGTTGCACTTTGTTTAACCAAATTCCATAAAGCTTTTGTAACCCCTAGTACTGTACCTTTAATGTTGAGGCAGCAAAATATCACATGACAATGAGGGTTAACTTACTCTAGGTCCAATGAGGAGACTGCTGATCGATAGCAGCTTGAATACTGGATTCAAACCTGTAGCACCTACCCCAATAAATACACCATACACACAGACAGAAGGTTTAAAGAGAGATTTATATTGGACTCACTGAATCTCTTTTGCAGTGAAGAATCTTCAACAGGTAAGTGACACGAAAAGTAGTACAAGCTAAAAAATTAATGTCCAGAATCCACAGTGTAACCATTACAATTTATGTTCACAGTTATTCAAAATGTCTCTTTGATTTTTACCCAAAATAAAATGAAATTAATAAAAAAAAGAAAAAACCTCTGAGATCTCAGGTAATGTAAATTGTAAAAGTAAAGTGTCCCAAAAGTTCAAATAAACAAAAAAAATAAAATGAGTGCACTCAGTCCTACCGCCCTCTTATTAACGAGTGTCCCAGTTGGGAGTATTGCAGGGGGGGGGTGAAGATGGGGATGTAGGTGTGAATGACCAGGGTAGGGGGGAAACCAGGATGGAGATGGAGATGAAGATGGAATGGGGAATGGCTAGCAGGCCAACCGAGGACCCAGGTGAAGGACTCTAACGAAAAAAACCAGCCTACACAACCATGCAGAAAATTACTAATTTTGTCCATTAATAAAAATAAGTCCTTTTAAATGTCATTTAAATAAGTTTACTGCTTTTCAGTGTCCATTTTACTTCATTACAACTACTTTTTTAAATGAATTTTTCAATATAACATTTTCCCTTGAGACTTGTAATACACATCATAGCTCAATAAACACACATGAATTCACATTTAGCACATGAAAATAATTAACCTCTGCTTTTTAGCATAACGATCATGTTATTTATACAGAAATCACATAAATTTTACAGTTCACTCGGTGCAAAAACATTCTTTTTAACATCAACACTCTCGTCAGCTTAGCTGCATGAACTTCGTGCTACTGAGGCCTACTGGTTTAGCACCGCATTAGCCTGCACCAAGCGGCTATGAAAAAATTCACCACACACAACCACAACAAGCAGCAGAATATTCACAACCAATTAACACATACTTCAACATTAACGAAACGTTCAGAGCCGATTCAAAATTCTGTCCCGACTTGGTTTTAGAGACTATTCATGGCTGTTCAGCATTTTAGCACTCTGATAGCATGCTAATGTAGCATCGCTGGTGACTCACCGGGACTTCTAATTGTTAACATTCGTTCACGTCGTCCAACTCGAACTCACGGCACTCCCGGTGGTCTCCTCTGTCTCTCGGTCTTCAGGTTTCTGACTTCTAACTCTTAGTTTTTTATCAGTTCAAATCTTAAGTTCGTTTTCTCCTTTTTTGCTCTTCTCTTCCAGCTACTCACACAGCACACCAGGCATCGTCGAGAGGGAACTCGTAAAAGATCGGTGCAGAGGTGAGATGCTCACATCGCGTCAGCTTTTCGCTCACTGAAAACTGCGCACAAAAACTGTCACCTGACTTAAAGAGACAGTAACACATAATACGGTTTTTTTCAAAGGAGAAGCTATTTTCAATGGTCCCTTCTCATGGAAATAAATACTAATGAGCCTGCAATATTAAAGGATGATTTAACATTAAAACATATACAAATAATTAACTAATAAACAACCTGTTTTAATAACCCGGGTTACATCCTCCCCCTCTTACTGCATGAGTCCCTGCATGCACATTAAACCCTAACAAGGGACGTGACAGGGGCTGCTAGACCCTGGGGTAATTAAAATAATATCTTCCGAAGCTTTCAAAAAACAGGGGAAAAGAGTCAAGGCAAGTATCAAAGGTTTCCCCAGCTCATCGGAGGTGAACTTATGTGGAACTCGCCTTTCACGGTTTGAACGACTGGGTTCTGGTGAGTGGTATTCTTGGACAACATTTATATCCTCTTCAGGCCCTTGAGGGGCGGGGTCATGCTGCTGTCCTAAGGGACCATCTCACTTTCCTCATGATCGATTGAGTTGTTTCCACTCCCTTCCTCTTCAAGATGTATCACACTCTGGAATGTCTACAACGACATGATCCGTTGATCGAGCAAAAGGTGGGTCAACAGGTTTGCTTGACTGGTCAGTCTGGACTGTTTGGAAGATGAAGTGAGTGCTGTGAGGGAAAGTCAGGAGCGTTTGGATTGAGTGAATGCTGTGAGTGAATGTCCAGGAGGGTTTGGGATTGAGTGAGGTCAGGGTTTGTCTCGTAGGTATACACTCTATTTCCTGAACAAAAGTTCCCTCGAAGTGAATTTGTGGTGGTCCCTCAAAAACATCATCAACCTCGCTCTTCATCTGTTCAAATCTCCCTCTGCATCACATTCCGCCTGCCTGATTCATCACCTTTACTGCTTCTCAAATCCATTTTCCTTGCTTTGTTTAGCTGTGGTCCCTGCTCTGGAGAGTTCCTCGACAGGCAGAAACCCACAGGGCAAAAGCAGGTCTCTAAGAAGAGTACGGTGCGGCCCACTTTGCCCACTTTCTCAGGCTTGACAACGTACACATGTCCCACCATCAACTTTGTTTGACGACTACGTTAACAGGTCGCATCCCACCGGTCCAGCCCAACTTGTGTTTCCCACGCACGCTGACGTTTCTTCACCAGGACACGGTCACCTTCAACCAGTTCAGCAGCTCTGACTTTGGCATCAAACCGCAGCTTGTTCCTCTCTCCTGCATTCCTGGAACTTTTCAGCTGCCAGGGCGTAGCATTCATGGAGGCGTTGACCGCAGGTTCATGCACATATTCCGAATGTGTCTTATGGGTCTCAGTGAGAGGTTTGGTGGCCAGGATGAGATAAACTGGGAGGGTCGGCTGCCGGCCAAACATCAACTCATATGGGGAATACCCCGTCGTGTCATTCCGCGTACAATTGTACGCATGTACAAGGGGTTTAACGAAATCTCTCCAGTGTTTTTTTGGTCCTTCTCCTCCAAGGTTCCGAGCATGCTTAACAGGGTCGCTATTAAAGCGCTCAACAGGATTCCCTTGGGAATGATAGGCTTTTGTGCGGATCTTATCCGCTCCAATCAACGAACACAACTCTCTGATCGTGTGCGATTCAAAGTCCCTCCCCTGATCACTGTGGAGGCGGCTAGGGAACCCGTAATGGACAAGGAAAGTTCTCCCAAAGGGCCCTAGCGACAGTCCTGGCCTTGTGATCCTTTGTTGGCCCTGCCACTGCGACTTTCGTGAAATGGTCAGTGATGAACAAGATGTTCCGGGTGTCACGGCTATCAGGTTCGAGGGACAGATAGTCACCATGCAGACCAACTGTAACGGGTAAGTTGCATTGATGTTTACCATAGGTGCTGCTCTCTGTGGCTGAGCTTTCCTCCTGGTAAATCTCCCACAGGTGTGACATTTCTTATCGATGGATTCTTTCATTCTTGGCCAATAAAATCGAGCTCTAGCCAGACTCCAACACACGCTCAGGTCCCAGGTGACCGAACTTCAACATGTAACCCATGAAGAGCCCTGTCTCTATACTGTGCAGGCAGTACAAGCTGATAGATGATGTCTCCCTCGATCAAAGCACCCTTCTGGGGAGGATGCCATCTCTGAGGTCAAGCTTGTTCCACTCTCTGAGGAGCAATTTGACCTCAGGCTCTTCCGTGCATACAGTTTTGAAACTGGGCTTCCGTGCGCCTTCCAAATAGGCGATGATTTTCCTTATTGAAGGGTCCCTCCCTTTTGTGCCTTATGCCAAACATTCCTTTGTCATGCCAGAAGAGTGGTTTGGCCTTGGTTAACAAACGAATCAGGCACTGATGAAGCGTCTGTGGCGAGGGACTCAGCGAAAACAGGAAGTTGAGGTGAGGTGACAGTATGACGATTACAGAGTGAGGAGATGGCATCAGTGGTAATCTTCCTTTTCCTCCCCCTCTAGAATGCGCTTTGCCATCGCCTCAATCCTCTCTTATTTTGTCTCCTGTATGAAGTCCTCGTCTTCCTGAGATGGAGCCTGCGGCCGTCGAGACAGACCGTTCCGCATCCCCGTTGGAATGACCTGCACGATACTTGATGTTGAATCTGAAAGTTGACAGGGCAGCCAACCAGCGGTGTCCTTTTTTTGTGTGCCTCAAGCTTGGCGGAGGTAAGGACATAGGTGAGCGGATTATTGTCTGTCAGAACAGTAACATCGGTACCGTTGAGGTAATCATTGAATTTCTCGCAGATCGCCCACTATAATGCTAGATACTCCAGCTTGTGAGTTGGGTAATTTTTTCTCACTCTTTGATAAGCCTCTACTGGCGGAGGCTATCACCCTGAGCTTCCCGCCATGCTCCTGATAAAGAGCAGGGGGCGCCCAGACGCTACTTCACAGCAAGCGTCTGTGTGTAACACGTACGGGAGCCTGGGATCCGCAAAAAGCGGAGGACAGGAGCTGACGTCAACTTGTCAAAGAGTGGTCTGAAAGCGGTCTCGCACTCAGACGTCCACTCATCATCAAAAGGAGCTTTCGGATGGACACAGTTCTTTGGACGATCTCTTTTGTAGGCCTTACCTCTCTTCTTGGCTGGATAGAATCCAACAGTGAGAGCGTTGAGGGGCTTGGCGATTTTAGAATAGCCTCACACGAAACCGCCTATAATATCCGGCGAAGCCCAAAAAACGCTTCAGCTCCTCTCTAATCCGAGGACAAGGCCAGTCTTTAAGAGCGGAGACTTTATCTGGATCGGTGTGGACCCCTTGGGCATCCACCACTAGACCATAGGTATTTCACAGATGACCAAAAAAAATGGCATTTCTCAGGTGACAGTCTTTAAGCCATAGTCCTTGAGACGGTGTAATACCTTCATGAGCCACGTCTCAGGCTCTTCGAGTGTCTCTGAAAAGACTATGAGGTCATCTAAAAACACGAGAACCCCTCACTCAGATGCATGTCACCGACACTCCTTTCCATGAGGCGCTGGAAAGTGCTAGGAGCGTTGGTCATCGCCTTGTGGCATACGGTTAAATTCGTAGAAGCCCAAGGGACATGTGAACGCTGTCTTAGGCTTATCCTCCTCTGCCATCTCCACAGATAATAGCCAGACCTGAGATCCATCACTAGAACCACCTTGCTCCACTCAGGGCAGAGAATGTCTCCTCCATATTGGGGAGGGCATATGCATCTTTTATAGTGCGGGTGTTCAGCTTCCTATAATCGATACACTCCTAATCTTCCCATTCTCTCTTCCTAACCAACACCATCTGGTTAGGCGAAGGGGCCTCTCAGACTCTCTTATTATTCCAGCATCGAGGAGCTCCCTGAGGTGCTGTTTCACAGCCTCCCTATCGCGTGGGTTGTATGGCCCTTGGGCGCTCCTTAAAGGGCGTCTCGTCCTGCAAGCGGATATGGTAGTTTCAAAGCATTGGTGTGGCCCAAGGAGAGCTCGTCGACAGCAAAGACCTCGGGGCGGAATTCAGCTGGTCTGGAAATTCGCTGCTTCCAGTCCTCAGGCATAGGTGAGTCATCAAGGTTGAATGCGAGCATCTCACTTGGCAACCTGAGGATCAGTGGTCACGGATTGCATGGCACTCAGGGGGCTTTGACACTCTGAACAGCAAGAACTTCGCCAATGACCACACCTTGGAGGCAGAGTAACACTGGGATCTGCCTGTATTATCTGAGAGTGACAGGGATCTTGGTGGAGGCCTTACAGGTAATATTCATAAGTGCACAGTCAAGGAACAGCCCACCAGGTCAGGAAAGGAGATGTCGGGGGGTTCAAGGACAAAAGAGGTGTTGGGATTTTCCTTCCCCACCCAGACATCTCCCACCACGCACAGCTTGTGCCCTGCCTGGAACAGTGACGGGGTTCCTTCCCTGCAACTGCACAATACAAGGTTTGTTTTCATTTTCATGTACTATTAGGCAACGTATTGGAGAAGCAATGCAAACTTATCTGATCTCCTCCGTAATGTCAGCCTGTCATGGTCCATCCCGCGCCGGTGGAGTTGCAGCAGAACGTTTGTACCTACCATCACTGGAATTCGGCTATTAAACAGGCACTCGGGCACAACAAGCGCTAGTGCGGTTAGCCGCTCCTCCGCAACCAGTCACACTGTCAGGGAAGGTTAGAGTGACCTCAACATAGCCGAGGTAAGGTACAGACTGGCCTCCAGCCCCTTCAACCTCGAAGCAAATGATGGATGGGCTGAATGGGGAAGGGGGGGGGGGTTGCCAGGTAGTTGGAACGGAAAGTCTACGAAATGGGTGGTAACCTTGAGATCCTGTATCGAGGATAGATTGACATCTTGTGTCCACCTACTGAGGACTGTAGAGACACAGGCGAGGGCCCACCAACCCAGGAGGTAAGGTGTTTAACTCCCGTTTCTTCTTCCACATTGTGGGTCATTGCTGTGGGACTTGTCTGATTGACGTCCTCAGCTCCTGGTCGTCCCGTTACAAGAGCCTCTACAAGTTTAAAGATGCTTCAGGGGATCCCTGTCGTGCACAGAATCTGTTACGCTTTTCTCTGAGTATTACACTCTCATTCTTTTTCCGTACAAGGCCAGGGTTGGGTTCATTGGTGCAATTTTGCGGCAATGTGGCCATCTTCTCCGCACTTAAAGCAGAAACATGGTCTTGGTTGAGTGGGAGTGTTGGGGCGACGGAGGATTTGTGACACGGGGGGACTACTAAACTTTACACTTTGCAAGGGCGTTTCCCCCTCCTTGTTGAATTGTTTGGGGGCCCTTCACGTTCGAATTTGTTTCTCTTTTTGTGTAACAGCTGGGGCAACTTCTTTCCGAAGTTCTGCGACTTCCCTTTCAAGTTTGGAGCTTGCATCAGGCTTTTTGGGAACTGTGACACTAGGTTCCCCATCAAATGCTGACATGCTCAAGACTGAATGAACATGTGCTGCAGCCTTTGTGCTTCCTAGATGTTTTTTTCATCCTGTCCATCTTGGCAGCCCGCCGGTCCTCCTCTGTTCTCAATAGAAGCAGTAATTCTGGGAAAGATGGGGGACTAGTTTTCCTGTGCGCAAGCTGGAGGCCAATGATCCAAACTCTGGTCCCAGCATCCTCGACAAAATTGCCTGAGTAAGTACTTATCTGATTCAGCAGGCGAAACTCCCCCGCTTGAGATGGCTTTAGTGAGAAGGGGTTGGAGGCGGTTTAGATAGACAGACGGTTTCTCCCCAGAATTCTGGTTTGAACCCAAGAACGGCCGCAAATAGCTCTTCTCCATCCTCCTACTACTTACTCCGAATGCGGATTCAAGCTGAGTGAGGTAAGCTGCAGGTGGCGCATTTGTTCCCAGAAGGCTTGTCAATGTCAGCAGCTGGGCTAAGCAGACTCTCCAAGATCCATCTTACCTTTTGAGAGTCGGAGAATGAAACATCATTGAGGAGAAGGACCACCTGGGTGCGCCAGGCATCATAATCATCTTCGCCATTTTGGCTTTGGAAGTCGTCCTGAAAAGGGTCCGGACTCTGCTTTTGGCCGAAGCTAGATGGTGTTGCATCACTGCGAATGAAAGGTTCAACGATAACCTTCTGGACTAGAGGGGAGATTAATCGTGCTCGCAATCAGAAGTGGAGGACTTATGGGGGAGCTGAGGTGGGGAGTATCAGAAGCTGTATCAGCTGGGCTTGGCTCAGGACTGTCAGCTGGACCTTCATCAGTTGCTCTGCTCCCACAACTTGCTGTAGGAACAGGTTCAAGCTGACAACTGGAGGTGAGTATCGGGGCTCAGTGGGGGAACAGGGTCTGATGGGACGCGTTGTAACTCCCGCTGAAGTACATTCCAAAAACCAGCTTTACTACTCCCAGCAAGAGTGCTCAGGTCCAGCTAATAGGCATCTTTGGGCTATCTCTCTCCCAAAGCTCCTATTGACACACCTCACGAATTGTTTCTCACATGCCAGGTAATGTTGGGATCACGGGGGCTAGGTACATGGCCATGGTTTGCAGGATCAACCTTTGAAATTGCCTGCTCCTGAGGAATACTCTACAATGGGTTTCTGGCTTTTGGCTGATCTGGCACGTCCGGGATCCCTGACCATATTACTTAATGTCCCCAAACAACCTTAAAGAAGTCGGTTATCTCCTTCGTCAGTATACATTCATCTATGCCCGTAACATAAAGGCAAACTAGGTCCATGTAACGTCAAACTGGTTGCAAAGATCCATTTTATCCATGCACTTAAGGTTACTGAGTTTTTATGTCCAATGATTATTTGCACGACGAATCAACTCAACTCTAAAGTCCCGTGTGAGGCACTACTTCTTTCAGACTAGCCTATTTGGGGTAGGATCTAACATTATTTACAGCAGTCTCCTGGCTAGCTCACCACTTGTGTAACCCCTATTACTGTACCTTTAATGTTGAGGCAGCAAAAAATATCACATGACAATGAGGGTTAACTTTACTCTAGGTCCAATGAGGAGACTGCCTGATCGATAGCAGGCTGATTACTGGGATTTCAAAGCCCTCCACCCCCCCCCCCCTTAACACCTACCCCAAGAACTACACATACACACAGACTGAAGGTTAAAATGAGTTATATTGGGACGTCACTGAATCTCTTTTGCAGTGATGATCTCAACAGGTAAGTGACACAAAAATAATGAACAGAATCCACAAGAGTAACCATTACAATTTAATTTCACAGTTATTCAAAATGTCTCTTTGATTTTTACCCAAAATTAAAAATGAAATTAAAAAAACAAAGAAAAAACCTCTGAGATCTCAGGTAATGTAAATTGTAAAAGTAAAGTGTCCCCAAAAGTTCAAATAAACAAAAGAAAAAAAAAAAAAAAAAAAATAAAAAGAGTGCACTCTGTCCTACCGCCCTCTTATTAACGAGTGTCCAGTGGGGAGTATTGCAGGGGGGGGGTGAAGATGGGGATGGAGGTGTGAATGACCTGGGTAGGGGGGAAACCAGGATTGAGATGGAGATGAAGATGGATGCTGGCAGCAGGCGAACCGAGGACCCAGGTGAAGGACTCTACGAAAAAAAACCTTCCTACACAACCATGCAGAAAATTACTAATTTTGTCCATAATAAAAATAAGTCCATTTGAATGCATTTAAATAATATACTCCATTTCAGTGTCCATTTTACTTCATTAACAACTACTTTTTTAAATGAATTTTTCAATATAGACATTTCCCCATGAACTTGTAATACACATCAAAGCTCAATAAACAACACATGAATTCACATTTTTAAGGCCCATGAAAATAATTAACCTCTGCTTTTTAGCATAACGATCATGTTAAGTTATACAGAACTCACATAAATTTTACAGTTCACTCGGTGAAAAAAACATTCTTTTTAACTTCAACACTCTCGTCAGCTTAGCTGCATGAACTTCTGCTACTGCGGCCTAACTGGTTTACGCAACCGCATTAGCCTGCACTCAAGCGGCTATGAAAAAATTCACACACACAACCGACAACTAGCAGCAGAATATTCACAACCCATTAACTCATACTTCAACATTAACGAATCGTTCAGGCCGATTCTAAAATCTGTCCCGACTGGGTTTTAGAGACTAATCATGGCTGTTCAGCATTTAGCACTCTGATTGCATGCTAATGGAGCATCGATGGTGACTCACCGGGACTTCTATTTGTTTACATTCGTTTCACCGCGTCCAACTCGAACTCACGGCACTCCCGTGGTCTCCTCTGTCTCTCGGTCTTCAGGTTTCTGCCTTCTATCTCTTAGTTTTTTATCAGTTCATATCTTAAGTTCGTTTTCTCCTTTTTCCTCTTCTCTTCCAGGCTACTCACGACAGCACACCAGGCATCGTCGAGAGTGACTCGCAAAGAATCGGTGCAGAGGTGAGATGCTCACTCGCGTCAGCATTTCGCTCACTGAAAACTGCGCACAAAAACTGTCACCTGACTTAAAGAGACAGTAATACATATACGGTTTTGTTCAAAGGAGAAGCTATTTTCACTGTCCCCTTATCAGGGAAATAAATACTAATGAGCTGCAATATTATAGGATGATTTAACATTATTACATATACAAATAATTAACTATAAACAACCTGGGGTTTATTAACCCGGGTTACAC
>NW_028220053.1:0-10384 GCF_045865225.1 Trachurus japonicus | reverse complement strand
CCTGGTGTCGGGGTTCGATACTTTGTGTTGATGGATGGATAGATGATGGCCCAGTCGGCAAACTTTTGTTGGGTGATTTGCTTTTTTATTACACCAAAAAAAAACCAAAATACTCACAGGTGGCAACGTAAAAAAAACCCAGCAGGAATAATATTTACAACAAGATGGAGGCAAAAGATATGTACAAGAATCAGGCAGCCAGTCTGTATGCTCCTCAGCCGAACACACCTTCAAGTGAGCTGAGCTCTCTTTAAATACCCCCTTGGCCCCTCCCCCGGGCAAACCATTTAACAAAACACAGGGGTTAAGAAACATAAACTGGGAAAAATACACAAAACTTACAGAATCCCTGTAAATCTAACCCCAGTACTGTGGCACTAACAACCCCCCATATGGCTGCGCCACTTTTCCTCCAGAACACATAAATTAACCATACTTTATAACAATTCACCACATATGGTTTAGTCCGTGGTCACCTGACCCAAGGTAGCGCGCCACAGTGCGCTACTTATTACGTGGACCGGAACTGCCTCGGTTCGGCCAGTGAACCCGAGTCAGACCTCTGCAGCAACAGCAGGTGAGCGTGTGTAGGTGTGTGTGTATGTGTCATGTAGGCGCCGAGTGTGCACCCTCGACGACCCACAGTGGGGAGAACAGAGTTCAGGGCACGGGAAAAGTTTATGCCACCGCTGGACCGCGAGATGCGGCCGGCGGGGAACAGTTTATAAGGAGCTTGGCTCCGCCGGAACAATGAGGGCGCAGCGCGGTCACCTGACCCAAGGTAGCGCGCCACAGTGCGCTACTTATTACGTGGACCGGAACTGCCTCGGTTCGGCCAGTGAACCCGAGTCAGACCTCTGCAGCAACAGCAGGTGAGCGTGTGTAGGTGTGTGTGTATGTGTCATGTAGGCGCCGAGTGTGCACCCTCGACGACCCACAGTGGGGAGAACAGAGTTCAGGGCACGGGAAAAGTTTATGCCACCGCTGGACCGCGAGATGCGGCCGGCGGGGAACAGTTTATAAGGAGCTTGGCTCCGCCGGAACAATGAGGGCGCAGCGCGGTCACCTGACCCAAGGTAGCGCGCCACAGTGCGCTACTTATTACGTGGACCGGAACTGCCTCGGTTCGGCCAGTGAACCCGAGTCAGACCTCTGCAGCAACAGCAGGTGAGCGTGTGTAGGTGTGTGTGTATGTGTCATGTAGGCGCCGAGTGTGCACCCTCGACGACCCACAGTGGGGAGAACAGAGTTCAGGGCACGGGAAAAGTTTATGCCACCGCTGGACCGCGAGATGCGGCCGGCGGGGAACAGTTTATAAGGAGCTTGGCTCCGCCGGAACAATGAGGGCGCAGCGCACGCCCCCGACACCGGCACTCTCTGGGAGAGAGAGCGCGCCGGTCAGGGAATGACGGGGCGTTCAAAGGCGCTCCGTCACATTATCCCCCTCCTCCCCGAGGTTGACGATGTGCGGCAACCTGGAGAGATAATCTGCCACAACGTTGGTCTTGCCAGCTCGATGTCGGATCTGGAACTGGAATGGCTGGAGAGAGAGGTACCATCGGGTGAGACGACTGTTGTGGTCTTTCATGGAGTTAATCCAGGTCAGAGCTCTGTGATCAGTCTCTAAGTCAAACTCCCTTCCCAGCAGGTAGTACCTCAAACTCTCCAGGGCCCATTTGATGGCCAGGCCCTCCTTCTCCACAGTAGAGTATCTGGTCTCCCGTGGCAGCAGCTTCCGGCTCAGGTACAGCACCGGTCGCTCGTCACCCGGCTCACCTTGGGCCAGGACTGCCCCCAGTCCCACCGCTGAGGCATCGGTCTGAACCAGGAACCGCTGGCTGAAGTCCGGCTCCTCAGAACTGGCGAAGAGCACAAACAGGCCTTGAGAGCTTGGAACGCTGCCTCGCAGTCCTCGTTCCAGATGACCGGGTTCCTCTGGTCCTTCGCCGTCAGTGCTGTCAGAGGTGCTGCGATGGTGGCGAACTGTGGGACGAACCTCCTGTACCAGCCGGCCAAGCCCAAGAAGGACCTCACCTCCTTCTTCGTGCGAGGGCGTGGGCAGCTACGGACGGCCTCGACCTTGTCCACCTGTGGTCGGACCTCCCCTCGTCCAAGCCGGTACCCTAAGTACTTCGCCTCCTCCCTGGCCCATTGACACTTGGCTGGATTCAGCGTCAGGCCTGCCTGCTGGATCTGGCCCAGGACCCGCTCCAGATCACGCAGGTGCTGCTCCCAGGTGGCACTGAAAATGACCACGTCATCGAGGTAGGCAGCACTGCAGTCCTCACACCCCCGCAGGACACGGTCCATCAGCCTCTGGAAAGTTGCCGGTGCTCCATGTAGGCCGAAGGGCATCACCGTGAACTGGAAGAGGCCGGCAGGTGTCTGGAACGCTGTGCAGGGACGACTGGACGCTTCCAGGGGTACCTGCCAGTACCCTTTACAGAGGTCCAGGGTGGTGATGAACCTAGCCCGACCAATCCTCTCCAGCAGGTCGTCGATCCGGGGCATCGGGTAGGCGTCAAACTCTGACATGGCGTTGACCTTCCGGAAGTCGATGCAGATGCGCAGGGAACCGTCCTTCTTCCCCACAATGACCACCGGGCTACACCACTCAGACTGCGACGGCTCGATCACCCCCAAGCGCTGCATCTCCTCCACCTCCTTCTGAAGTTTGGCCACAAGATGCTGGGGCACCCGGTAGGCCCTCTGACGAACCGGCCCCTTGTCTTTCAGCCGGACCACATGCTCCACGAGGCCAGTCTTCCCCGGGTTGGCCGCGAAGAGCTTGGCGACCCCCTGGAACACCTGGCACAGCTGGCTGGACTTGGTGGCAGAGAGGTGCCCGAGAGCAGGCTCCGCAGACTGTCGGAGGTCGGCGAGGGTAGACTCCTCCTCCCCCTCGCTGTCCACTGCCGTCACCAGCAGGGACGCCACAGGAACCCGAACCGGAGCCTCCTTCCACTCCTTCAGCAGGTTGACGTGGTAAACCTGCTTCGCCCTTTTCTTGTCCGGGTGGTGGATCTCGTACGTCACCGGGCCCATCTTCCTGAGGACGGTGTACGGGCCCTGCCATTTGGCCAGCAGCTTGCTGTTGGAGGATGGCAGGAGGAGTAGGACCTTCTGGCCGGGCTGGAACTCCCTGTGCCTGGCCTGTCGGTCGTACCACGCCTTCTGGGTCTGCTGGGCTTCACGAAGGTTGACCTCTGCCTCTTCTCTGTACGCCGCCAACCGGTCCCTCATCTCCAGCACGAACTGGACCACACCCTGGTCGCTGGTGCCAGTTGTGGGAGCCTCCCAGGTCTTCCGCAGCAGATCCAATGGCCCCTGTACCTCCCAGCCATACAGGAGCTCAAATGGGGAAAACCCTGTGGACGCTTGGGGAACCTCCCGGTAGGCGAAAAGCAGGTAGGGCAGCCACTGGTCCCAGTATCTCCGGTGTCGTCCACAAACTTCTGCAGCATCTTCTTCAGGGTCTGATTGAAGCGCTCGACCAGGCCGTCCGTCTGAGGATGGTACGGGGTGGTCTTGATCGCCGAAATCCCCAGCTGCCGGTGGAAGAGCTGCAGGAGTCTGGAGGTGAAGTTGGTCCCCTGGTCTGTGATGATCTCGTCCGGTACACCAACCCTGGAAAACAACTGGACAAGACAACGCAGAACAGCAGGAGCAGTGACCGTGCGCAGGGGGAAAGCCTCCGGGAACCGTGTGGCGTAGTCACAGAGCACCAGGATGTACTGGTGCCCCCCACTGCTCTTCACCAATGGGCCCACAATGTCCATGGCCACACGCCTAAACGGAGTGGAGATCACGGGCAGGGGTTGTAGGTAGGCTCGGTCGGACTGGCGGACATAGCAAGTTTTCTGACAGGTGGGACAGGTTTTGCAGAAGGTTTGCACATCAACATACATGGAAGGCCAATAGAACCTGGAGGATATGCGCAAATATGTTTTGTTGCGGCCAAGATGACCTGCCCAAGGCAAGGTGTGTGCCAGGTGCATTATCATCGGCCGACATGACACAGGAACCACAAGGCGTTTGACACCATCCGCCACTGCATACAAAACATCACTGTCAACAACAAAACATTCTTTCTCCCCTTTTGACATATCCAGCCCCCCAACCACCTTGGCGAACAAGGGCTTCAGAGTCCCATCCCCCTTTTGCAGGGCCCCAATGTCCTCTGGCACCTCCCATATGCCCTTTGCACAGTCGGGCTCCGGGACTTCAGCCCCTTTTCAAACCGCCGCTGGCGGCGAGACTTCCTGGGCCCCTTCACGGCCCCCTCAAACAAACTGCTGTCCAGGGTTGAGAATAGTTCTGGATCGGGCCCCTTTTCCGGCCCTGGGTCGGCCGTCACCCCCGCCCTGGCCTGGGCGCGGGTGATCACATGACCGGACAAGCCCTTCCCCAGGTCACTGTCTTTGGGGCCGGCCTCCAGCAGCACGTCCAGCAGCACAGGTAAGTCCCACCCCAGGATAGCAGCCACGGGTAACCTTTCCACTACCCCAACAGTCAGCAGGTACGGTTGCTCAGCCACCACCACCGTCACCTCAGCTGTGGGGTAGGAATGGCTGTCCCCGTGCACACACAAAATGTCTTCCCTTCTGCTATAATCCACCATGCCCGTTGGCACCAACTCCCTTCGGACCAGCGTCAGGAAGCTCCCCGAGTCAATCAGAGCAGTCACAGCTTCACCATTAATGGTAACATCCTTAAAGCGCTGTTGCCTCCCCCAGTACTTGCAACCTCAACCGAGGAGTGTAACATGCCCCCGCTAAGCTTAGCTTTTCTGATGGGGCACAACGAAGCCTTGTGCCCTGCTTGCTGGCAGTAAAAACAGATGAACTCCTTACCGGGGCTGCGCTGGCGAGGTGCAGGCCGGGCGTCTCCAGGCAGATGCTGGCTGGCTCTGGCTGCTGGTCTGGGCTGCGACGGCACCTGACGACTGGGACCACCGTGGTAGGCAGGCGGGCCTCCCCTCCGTGCGTTGAGGTACTGCAGTGCGAGCTTGCCTGCAGCTAGCCCGTCCGTCGGCTCGTGCTCCTTCACCCAGGTGCGGATGTCTGCTGGGAAGACTCGCAGCAGCTGCTCCAAAATGACCTGCTCACCGATCTGCTCCTTGGTATGCTGCTCTGGCCGAATCCACCGACGGTAGAGACCCTTTAAGCGGTGGTAAGTCTCTGTTGGGTTCTCTCCCGGTGGAATTGCCATGGCCCGGAACTGCTGGCGATACGTCTCCGGTGAGACGTCAAACTTGGTCAGGAGTGCCGCCTTCAGGTCCGGGTACGAATGAGCCCTCTCCTCGTCCATAGCGGTGTATGCCTCTAGCGCCTTCCCAGTGAGTAGCGGCACCAGGCGACATGCCCACTCACCATCTGGCCAACCCCACGTTCTGGCAATCCGCTCGAAGCGAAGCAGGTAATTTTCAATGTCCTCCCCAGCCAGGTACTGGGGAATCTTGGGGTCGCCACAGGGTCTGCCCTCCGGCCTCGGAGGTTCTGACCCACTGCTCACCCCAAACCTTGGCGCCCTTAAGGGTGAACTGCGGCGCGGTGCGGCGGGTGTCGGTAAGTCCATTCTCAGGCTCATCAGCGACCTCTCAGATGGTGACAGGGACCCGATCTCTGGGATAGGTGCAGGAACAGGTGCTACCGGCCTCGGCCCTGCTACAGCCTGACCCAGTTGCGGGGCTGGCCACGAAGCCCGGAGTCCCCGGAGCTCTGCCAGAAACCCCTCCTCTCTTCTCTGCTGTCCCTCCAGGAAGGTCCTCATGACCGCCACCAGCTCCTCTCCTGGACTTGGAGCTCCAGGGCCGGCCTGCAGGACTGGAGCCGCTGCACCCCCTTCGTCCTCCTCGGCTGTGGACCAGGCTCCCTCCTCGCCATCTTCGTCCTGTACTGGTTCCTCCTTTTGTGAGCGCAACCCGGTACGTCTTCCTGTGTACCGGAGGCGCCCTCGTCGACTGGCCATCCCACTTCTGACACCAAATGTCGGGGTTCGATACTTTGTGTTGATGGATGGATAGATGATGGCCCAGTCGGCAAACTTTTGTTGGGTGATTTGCTTTTTTATTACACCAAAAAAAAACCAAAATACTCACAGGTGGCAACGTAAAAAAAACCCAGCAGGAATAATATTTACAACAAGATGGAGGCAAAAGATATGTACAAGAATCAGGCAGCCAGTCTGTATGCTCCTCAGCCGAACACACCTTCAAGTGAGCTGAGCTCTCTTTAAATACCCCCTTGGCCCCTCCCCCGGGCAAACCATTTAACAAAACACAGGGGTTAAGAAACATAAACTGGGAAAAATACACAAAACTTACAGAATCCCTGTAAATCTAACCCCAGTACTGTGGCACTAACAACCCCCCATATGGCTGCGCCACTTTTCCTCCAGAACACATAAATTAACCATACTTTATAACAATTCACCACATATGGTTTAGTCCGTGGTCACCTGACCCAAGGTAGCGCGCCACAGTGCGCTACTTATTACGTGGACCGGAACTGCCTCGGTTCGGCCAGTGAACCCGAGTCAGACCTCTGCAGCAACAGCAGGTGAGCGTGTGTAGGTGTGTGTGTATGTGTCATGTAGGCGCCGAGTGTGCACCCTCGACGACCCACAGTGGGGAGAACAGAGTTCAGGGCACGGGAAAAGTTTATGCCACCGCTGGACCGCGAGATGCGGCCGGCGGGGAACAGTTTATAAGGAGCTTGGCTCCGCCGGAACAATGAGGGCGCAGCGCGCGCCCCCGACACCGGCACTCTCTGGGAGAGAGAGCGCGCCGGTCAGGGAATGACGGGGCGTTCAAAGGCGCTCCGTCACACCTGGGATAAATGAAGCTCAGCACTTGGATAGTTCTTCTGTTGGACTTTTGTTTATTATTATTGAAAAAAACTCTCAATTCACCCAGAATTTATTGGTGCATCCTGAAGGGGAACTATGCAAGTCCGGTCACTTTTTCACTGTTTTGCTCACCCTCCTCCCCTTCCCCCTTTGGCCATGTGCATTTGACCAACGAGAAGGCAATCCATGCAGCAGTGGGTAACGATATATATCATGCGTTTTACAATGTGTATACTGTATTTGTGTAGTCTTATCTGCCATAAAAAATAAATTACACATTGCAGTGCATGTTTGTGTGTCTTCTCCCTGTAACAGGTCATTTAACCATCACAATTACTCCGAAGCTGTTTAATGAAGGTAAAAAATATATATTCCTGTTTAAAATGGCCAGTGACTTAAAGGTGTTCGGAAATGGCCGTTTGTCCTGTTTGTCGCGCCTCCTTCTATGAGTTTCCACAAGTTGCCGCACGAGTTTACCCGAGTAAGGAAAACAAATTTGATTGGTCGTTATCGAGCGGGCGGGATATTCAATGTTTGGGGCGAGACTGAGCTCGGTGTGTGTGTGCATGTCTCACACGTTTGATTGACGGATGACGGATCCAATATCAGTGGCTGATGAATCGTGAGCAACGTGACGCATAGTTCGTGTGCCTGCATTATCCAATGCGAAAAAAAAAAGCCCATGAAACCAGCCCATATACACAATGACAGTCACAGTGACTCATATAGGCAAATTGAGATTCATTATCTGACTGGTAAAATTGCTTTGGAAATAAAACACCTAACAACCTCGCCCTACTCTCTGGTTTCCAGGGTGACCTCTTATGCCTTATCAATGAGAGCTATTGATAACACTGCAAGCATCAAGAAAGAAATCAATCCCTGATTAAAGTGTGGCGTGTGGAACCTGTGTTATAAGTGATTAGTATCCATCGAGCCATTGCAGGTTGATTAACAGGACCTGTGTGGACGACTCCTAAGACTTTAGCATCAGTTGCTAAATCTGCTCACTCCAACTCTACAGCTCTAAGGCCAGACATCAGGACATGAATAGTAAATGAAATAAAAATAAAAAGGAGTAGGAGACGTGTTTTTTTTTTTTTTTTTGAAGGTCTGCATTTGTAATAGAACAATGAGAAATTGTTGGAAGTTTATTTTATGAAACAGACAGAAATTCAGAATGCTGAATGCAAGCAGGCCTGAAGGTCTCTAGAGAGGACCCACTGCCTTGCTTTTGAAAAACCCTCTTTTTTTTAAGCACTCCAAAGGCTGACAGATCTGTGTATTGGATACTGGCTGTACAAACAACGCACAGGCAGGTTATTCACATTTGTATTATGTCTTTCCCCTGATAAAAATATTGTGTTATTAAATCTTTTATGAATCAAATCTAAAAAGTTTCCCCTTTTTTACTTCCATTATTTAATCTACGAAACCTTTTACAAAGTTTCTACTATAGATGTTGCATGGGTTCGCTTTAAACCAGCTTTGGTAACGACATGAAGGAGCCGGCCATGACACGAATACAAGTGTTCATGTGTGTGTGTCTACAGTCCCTTTAAGGCACAAACCTATAATATAGTGGCCTGTTATCCATCACAACATGCTGACAGAGCCTCGGAGGAAGAGTGTTTTCAAAGTCGACAAGCGAAAGAGCGCACTCTCACTGCTGTCTCAGCTTAACTTCGGGGGGTAAATGGAGCTTCTTAGAGAATGTGGTTTTGTGTCTGTGCGAGAGTGCGAGTTTGCAGTGTATATACAACAAAGTGAGGAGTGTATTGATAGATTGACCCATTCACTGGATAGTTAGAAACAGCAGAGCGTCTGCTCCAGGCGATGCCCTCCCGCTGTTTATCCACTTCCACTACGAAGAATCCTCCTCTCCTCTCGTCTCATCTCTCCTCTCCTCTCCTCTCTCCTCGCCTCTCCTCTCCTCTCCTCTCCTCTCCTCTCCTCTCCTCTCCTCTCCTCTCCTCTCCCCTCCCCTCCCCTCCCCTCCCCTCCCCTCCCCTCTCCTCCCCTCTCCTCGCCTCGCCTCGCCTCGCCTCGCCTCGCCTCTCCTCGCCTCGCCTCGCCTCGCCTCGCCTCTCCTCTCCTCTCCTCTCCTCTCCTCTCCTCTCCTCTCCTCTCCTCTCCTCTCCTCTCCTCTCCCCTCCCCTCTCCTCTCCTCTCCTCTCCTCTCCTCTCCTCTCCTCTCCTCTCCTCTCCTCTCCTCTCCTCCGCCCATTGCAATCTCCTTTGGGTTTTAAGCAGACTTTGCCCTGAGGTGCGCTTGTTGGTATCGATGCTTGCCTCTGGCATAGCTTTGGAGGAGAAAGTGGCTGTACGATGTTCTCTGGTTGCCAATAAAAGAAGCAGGTGCAGAAGCAGGGATGGGTTTCCTCTCGCTTCTTAGAGGGGGGGAATGTCTAAATTTGTTCTGACACAAGATGCTGTCTGAAATTGGAAAACAACAGAGAGAGGAAGTTGGATTATTGGTAGGAACTAGGATTTGAGGTTACAGCTGCGGGGTCCTGAATATAGAAATGTTTTTCATTTCACAAATAACCCAGAACTCTTTTTTTTCTGTCTGGTATAATAACACACATGCACACACACATTTACAAGTGAATAAGACCCAGCAGTAAAGTATAAAATAAATAAAAAATGTGTTGAGCACACTGGGAGACAGACAGAGACACAAGAATATGTCATCACTTCAGTTTTGACATTTCAACTACTTGGATGCGCTCAGTCGGTTGTCTGATGTCATTGTGTAACGGTTCACAGCCAACACTGACCTGTCGCTGCAGCCAGAGTCCACAGCGTGCCACATGAGTGCTGTTCCTATACCTGTCCCTCAGGACTTCTCACAGTGTCTGTGCTCCATTATGAACAAGCCTCACAGCTGTAATTCCTTCGTTGTAATTGCATAGACTGACTGTCATTTTATTTTGTTGGGTGTGTGAGCGTGTCACGCAGCCTGCAATTTTCAGGTCAGCTACAGTATCAGGTCAGAGTGTTGTGTGTTAGTGTGTGTGTAGTGTTTACATGCACCAAGAAAGATGTAAGTGCAATAGAGAGTGTAATTTCAACTGGAGATGTGTACTTTATTTTGCAAGTCTAAGTTCTGAGGTTTAGCAGCAGACTATGTACTTACTGACTGGTTGTTTAGGCTGAATTCATCCATGTTGGTGTTGGATCTGAATGAACACACCATCATCAGGTCTGACTAGGGTTGCAAAATTCCAGGAATTTTCAAAGTTGGAAACTTTCCGTGGGAATTAACGGGAATATATGGAAATAAACGGGAATAAATCTGAAATTTTACCAAATTGAAGGTTGGCCCTTAACAGGGAGCGTATGGAAAACAAACACTGCATGTCTCCAAAACTTATCAGGCAGGTTGCCAATTAGCCTACTCATTTCAAAAATTAGAACCGGTGTCGAAAAGGGGAAAAAAAGAAAAAAAAAGAAATTACGGACTTCATGATTGCTTACCATGGCAATGAACGAAGCTTTGAAGCTTCGATTTTTTTTCGGTCAGCCCTAGTTT